>NC_081147.1:15678084-15978084 GCF_958295425.1 Solea solea | reverse complement strand
GCGTGAACGCACATGTGCCAGATTCCCTACGCGGCGTTTTGGCAAAGCTCACACACACACACAGGATCTCGCTGCACATGTCCCACATGCTACCTCTGCCAGGCGGATGAGGACGGAAACACGTGACTGTGAGGAAGCACACAGTCAGAAAGTCACATACAGGCACACACGGGCGGAAGACTTTGGCTGTTCACTTGTCACAGCTGATCAGGTTGTGCTCGACTCGTGCTGTGCTCGCTCACATGTGTGCTGTCAGACTTTGGCAGTGACTTTAATTAAGGCTTAATGAGCACAAGAGGGACGTAAGGAAAATGATGATTATAATGACTGATGAGTGATGGTGAATGAGCGAAGCATGAGGGAGTAACTCCTTTTGTCCAAAAGCCACAGCTGCAGCTCCTCTCTGTGGAGCTCCCAGCAGGACACACTAAACCACAGCTGATTAGAAGTGACTTCTCTCCTCCCCAACTTTCTGCCCCCTCTCTTAACACAGAGACGGTCAAACAGTTGTTTCCTGACAGCACTGGCACAATGCTCTTATCACGTGGCCCTGAACTTACACAAAAAGTGATTGGATTTAAATGACACCAACTCTTGATTGAGTTGAACAGATTCTATTTACATCATTTACAAAACAAATATTGATATTGAGAGGAATTTACATTATTCCAATTTATTTCAGGAGAACAGGGTCGTTTCTGTGTGGAGCTCTCCTCATGTGTGCATGACTGTAGGGGTGAGTGGCAGAGTGAATGGTGGTTGGTCTCTAGGTGCTTGCCCTGTGATGGACTAGTGACCTGTCCAGGGATTATCCCGCCTTTCACCCCGTGACCCTCATGTGGAGGATAAAGTGGCAGACAAGGAGAAAAGGAAATGGCAGCAACTACAGACAAAACAGCACAATGTGTCACAGTCGGTGTCGGGGGGGCCCTGGAAAAACAACATTTGTGAAGAGGCTCATCACAGGAAGAAGAGCTGCACCCACTGATCCTCTACACAGCGAGAAAGAAGCCGTCAAGTACAATGTGTGGGACACAGCTGGTCAGGAGACGTTTGGAGGCCTGAGAGATGGACACTATGCTCAGTTTGACTTTGACCTCACCTATAAGAACGTGTCTGTGAGAACATCATCAAGTCAAATCACAAACTGACCTCTAACCTGTTCCCTGAATTTTGTTTCCACATGTGGCGACAATTGTGGACAGGAAGCTGCGTCCCCTTTAGTGTAATGTCCCTTTTCAGTTTTGTCAACTTTTCACTTGGTGGGACGTGGTGGATAAAGTTGCGGTTCTAATTTCACTTGCATAAGAAACACGTCACCCAATGTTGTTTTTAGTGTGGCGACGTGCTACCATCATCGTCACCCTCCCGCTACTGCACTGAACCAGTCCACATGATGCTGTTGTAATGGAAACACTGAGGGAGGAACACCTTTAAACACAAACACTCATAACAACATAACATGCTCTGTAGTGTCTCTGAAGCTGAAGGAACACGTAACTGTTCTCAAAATCCCGTTTTTCCTCACAGCATTAGCACAGTGCTCTTATCCACCTGCACGGAACTTGCATGACACAAACAATGGTCAGAAGTGAAGAAGTTGACATAAGAAACTCTTGCTTTTGAGATTTCTTTAGTACTTGACCTTAAACTTATAGAGGCTTTTATTTGCAGAGCAACTCTTTTTAAAGTAGCTCTGCTGCCTATCTCTGCTACCTGACACCGACGTCTGCAGGTCGAGAGTGACAGTCCCTGTAATCGGAGTGAGGGCCGGCCTACAACCAAGCCCCCGCTCACAGCCAGTGCTGTTGAAGGACAATCCTGCACCTGTGACGGTAAATGCAAGGGGCAGAAACCTCATTCCATTCTCCGTGTTGTCACACAACCATGTCCTTGACTGAACTTTACTTTAACTTGAGCGAAACACATTGCTGTGTTCACACAGGTCAATCAGGCTATAAATCATTCATATAAATTCACTGTGCACAGTTTTATCCTCACTCTCACATTCACACCTACGGTCAATTCAGGGAGTCCAATTAACCTGTTTTTTTGGACTGTGGGAGGAAACTGGAACACCCGGATATTCTTACAACAAGGCAACGGTGCTAATCAATACTCCACCTTATGACCCTGATATAGATCGGTCTGACTACTTTTTTTCTTCTTTAAATTATGCAAGGGGAAGAAAGAGGATACAGTCACAGTAGGTCTAGCTGCAGGGCACATGTAATGTTTACTTGAATTCAGCATGTCTCTTCCTGTAGTCCACGTCACATGATCTGATCACGTTTGTGTGTGTGTATGGTAAACATACAATGCAGATTGGAGGGACAGACAAGGGTCTGCCATCAGCTGTGGTCAAAGAAAGACCCATATTAGTTGACCTCTAATCAGGCTATCATACGTTTGTGTTCATAATGTACGTTCAACAAACCTATGGTGTTGATTCAACGCATAGAGTATAAACAGACCTTTGTCCACAGAGGGACGTGGACAGGTGTCTTCTAGTCATTTTCTCAGCATGAGACAGCATGACCCTCAGCGTAAACCTTTCCTTATCCAAACATCTGTTTCATGTTCACTTCTCTGTGTGTACGTGCGCGTGCACACACACATGTGCGTAGTCATGTGGAGTTGAAAAGGCTCCACGCAGATTTTTTTGCTGACCGCTGGGCAGAACAGAGGAACCAGCGGACAGCAGGAAGTCGAGAAAAGTGAGGCGGGGGGGGGATAGAAAACTAGTGGCCTTGATTATTTTGAATAGAGGTGACTGGGCTGGACTCCGGGGGAAGGGTGTGTGGTCAACGGCGCGCTGTCATTGGTGGAACCACAAATGGGAGTCTCTATCGGGGGAGAAGTCATGAGCAGCTCGAACATAAACACTATAGACACCCACACAAACACAACCCGACACACGTCATAACACAAATACCTGCCTGCGTGCAAGATGGCAGTGGCAAAAATTAAAACGCACCTCATAATATTTGTACCAGCAGACACTTCTCAAGCAAATACACACACGTGACCTGATGTGACTGAACACAAACACAGCTCCCTGTCACAACACTCACTGTTGTCTCAGGTGGGACAAATAGTGGACACAGACACACTGAGATTCTTAGCTCCCAGGGAACTCACATTAGTTCTCAGTTTCTCACTTCAGATTAAAGACTTTTATAGTGTTTTTGTAACAGACGTGTTTTCAGTGATCTACAACAGAGAAGGCAACGCTTGGTACCATACAGTGAAAGAAAATACCCTTTTAACCTAATTTCTTCCACACACTCATGGGCCACTTTATGAGTCAGGCCGGTTCAAGTGCATGTTCACATAAGTACCTGATCAGCCAATCACATGACAGCAACTCTACGCATTCAGAGCATGGTTGTTGGTGCCAGAGAGGCAGAAACTGTTCTACTAGGATTGTCAGGGTCTGAAAGGAGAAATATGCTGTGAACAAATGCCCTTACCACTTTATTAAGTGTTTTCTGTATTTCCTTACTGGCGCATGTGTTTTCCTTTATCTCATCTGCTCATCACCTGTTGGATATTGGATGTTACATTTTATACCGTGCGTTCCGGTAAATGCCTCTAAAAATACTCTGTACGTGAGGCACACAGTGTGAATGTGAAGACAATTACTTAGGAATTCAGTGACTTCAATTGAATTGAATGACTTCAGGTCCAGCGCTTTGTGTTTGGCACGACACTGTTCCCACACGAAAAATCGTTTCGTTTTAAAATAAGGGTGTCTCAATAAACTTCACTCAGAATAAAACCAAGAAGTGGCACAGATGCTGTTGTCAATGATTGAAGAGATCCAAATGGATTCTATCTGTCTTTTTTAAGCATGTTTTAACTTTGACTATGTGCAGTAATGCACTAATAACTGATCAGGGGTGTCTTCTGTTGATTCTGTGTCTTACCGTGATGGAGGTGAAGGTCAGACAGATGCCTCCAAAGCCGTTCAGGGACAGGGCCAAGAAGATGAGCGCAGACAGAACTACAGATCAACACAGGAGGAGGAGTTAAGAGTGATGTTTACAAGGTTCGAGGAGAAGTGCGACCACAGTGTTGTACATATTTATTTCTGTGGCCTCACTTCAAGCTTCAGTGTGTGAGAGTGAATGATGTCTACTGCAGTGAGAAACAGCAGTGGCTTTTCTCTGAAAGGTTGGTCTATTTGTATGGTGGCCTGCATAAGGACATTCCTTGCTTTAAGTAAATATAAAAGGCTTATTCTAAGGCTACGAAATTTTTATTTTAAAGCAATTATACACTTAAATACAAACATACTTATTGGCGGTATATTTATTTTCTGCTAGTAGGGGAAAATCAGCACTGGAAGCATTTTCTTAGTTTTATCTTGTCAGTTAAATGTGATAATTGATTCATTGAGGCTGCAGCAGCTTCAGTCATCTCAGCAGCTCCAAGGTTTTACTCACTTATGCCCAATTACTACTGGTTAAAGAGTCCCATTGAATGACAGGTTTTAAAGGTTGTTTTTTTTACCACTGGGAGTGAGTTAAATTGGCATTTACTCCTGGGTTTTTTATCGGCTTCGGCTCTGATCAGCTAACATTCCTCCTCCAGTCATAAGCATAGCTGTTAGGATGGATGTTTGTCACGATCCTTGCTTTAGTAAAGAAACTTCTACGACTCGTTTTGTTTCCAGCATGCCTGTGATGACACCATTCACACAGGGGCGATGCAGGAGAGAAGAAGAAAAAACACTACAGGGCACAACAACCACTGGAAATGCATTTTTTAGCACCATGCTAATGCTCATTTTACCGTGTAATTTTTGCACTTCTTCCATATGTTTTCCAGTGTTACATAAACGTGTTACATAAAACAAGAACAAGAACATTCTCAGCGTCCTAGGTTGACATAAAGAATGTTGCTCTTATAGACAAAATATTTTTATATTATATTATATTATGACCTCGGGTGCCGGATTTCCAGCTGTCTGAATACAGTTTAAAACTATAGTCTATCGTTTGTTTGTTAAACATGAGTGTGTGTGTGTGTGTATGTGTGCGTGTTCTGTGTATTTTTAGGGTGGCGCTTTGATGGAAGGACAGCCAGGGGGGGTTAGGGTGGATTGGTTGCATCAGTTGCAGTGTACAAATATCTTTATTTACTAAAGGCTTTTCAGATGGGTGGTAAATTAGTTTGCGTGTGTGTGTGTGTGTGTGTGTGTGTGTGTATTCACCATTTGTGTTGTAGGCAGATACAGCCATCATACCACAGGACAGCCCAAAGCACGTACTGTAACCAAACAACATGTTAGACTTATACAATGCCACATGTTTGTCATGACAGATGTGCATCAATTCATCTTTTTTTGTCAAAGGAAGCAACATGGCTGACACCAAAGATACCCAAACTGTGACTGTCACAGAGTAAACGTGTGTACAACGTGTGTGTACGGTGCCACAGTTTGTGCAGTTGAGTGATCACAGTTGTCGTCACACCCCAAAACCAAAGAATTTCACTACTTACTATGCTGACAGTGTGCAGACACACCCACATAAAGAGTCCGGCCTACATTCATTGACCCACACACAGAACACACAACCCTCCCTTTATAGGAATGCTATCAGTCGGCTTTTTTCTTTTCTCTTTTTCGCTGGAATGCATCCGTTAAGCAAAGGAATGTTACTAAATGACTGACCCTAACTAGGCCAACTGAGAATGAGTCAGTGATCTTGGCCACATTTTAAACATTGTGTGTGCAAATGTCTTAGGTTCTTAGATACAGGTATATATATTCAGCTGAGCTCATTTATTTTTCCATAGAGTGCATTTAGATTTTCCAGTTTTTACCTGCCCACCAGGCGAATTGGGCGAGGCCCATATTTGTCCATGAGGATGCCGAGGGGGAGGGTGGTGGCGCTGAGCAAAAAGGAGCCAATGGTGAATCCCAGATTCAGCATCTCCTCCTGGTCCACGCAGGTGACCCACTCGTCCACCTCACCAGTGGAGGAGTTCCCCGAAGTAATGACCACGGAGTCGTTCTCTGTAGAATCAAAAAGAAAAAAAGACAAAACACACACGACTGAGTCAAAGCAGTTGATGGACAGGCTAAATCTGAGATGATGAAGAGGAAAGGCAATGGGAAAAAAAAACAAAAAACGTAGTTCTACTGCACATAATGTTTCCCATACAGACTTTTAAGTAAGATCAGATTATAAAATATGATAATAGACCCCTGTTATAAACAACAGAACTGGGCAATATATTGAAAATGTTCAGTAACAATGTACAGACTATAATTCCTTTGTTTATTTATTTATTCACTTACTTACTTTTGTATTTATTTTATAAATACAATGTTTCAGGGGAAAAGTACTACTTTGTCTACATGAGCCCCAGAATAAGAGCAAATAATGATGTAATTTTTGTGAATTATGTTCCCATTTAGAGGAGAATAGATGATATTTATTGTTTGGTTGTATTAGAGCGAAAAGTGGAACCGAGTCAGATTCCTTGTTTGTATGCAAACTTGGCCAATAGAGTTGATTCTGATTCTGAAAATACAGCACATACTATGAGTGAACACCACAGCTGGTAACATCTAACATTATCCTGGTTGCAGGTCACACTCCTGAACATCCAGTTGCAAAATGTGAGCATTATGATTCTGGAGGCTTCAGAGCGGGAGATAAGATTCTTGTGTGACGTCGCGGCCGGCTGACACTTGATTTTACCTGAGCACAGGTAAGAGTAGAAACCTTCCCTCTTCAGCATGATGAGCAACGAGCCCCAGCCCAACAGCACGGCGGAACACAGCAGGTTTTCAATCACCGCCGTCACCGCCATCCACCAGCGCCTTCTGTAGGCCTGGATCAGAGAGGGCGCCATTGCTGCTACTCTGTGAGGGAGGGGAGAGAGAGAGGCGGAGGAGGTTAGAACAGAGCACATAAAATACAAATTATCATCCCAAAAAAAACATTTAGTATTATTATTATTATTATTATTTAAAGGTACAGTAGCATAAAAACTCAAAAGATGATTTGTTTGTCCATGGTGGGCTATTGTTAAAAACATGCTGGTCCAAAATGCAGGCATCTGTAGAGCTGATTGGGCTCCTGATATAAATATAAAAGGCTCATTCTGGGGTAAAAAGATACAAGATTCTAAACACTTCCTGACACTTATTTATTAGCTGTCCGTGACACACATTTTTCAGGAAACGAAGCTCACAAACACTTTTAGGAAGATGTCCTCGGTGAGATTTGATTTCCAAAACAACAAGCACCAACATCACATCTTTTATAAACACCCAAAGTTCACCTTGTGCCTATTTATTGACTGTCCTGTCAGCCTGTGTACTGGCTGACAGGACAGTCAATAAAGAAGTTGACCACTCGCTGCCACGCCACCATAAACGGAACATTACACAACAACACACATTCATAACAAAAAAGGAATAAAATGACAGTAAAAGTGAGATGGAGCCGACCAAGGAAAGCTGTGAAATCATCGCATTTTGAGTCGTATGAGTAAAAAATATTGACGTCCGAAGGTCACCTTCTTTCATTCAGTAACTAAATTTAAAAAAACAACTCACATGCTTATGTTTTTATGTTCCCTTCACTGAGGAGTCACTTTGATGTGCGGGCCTGTGATGGGTACATTCTCTCTCTGTGTGCGTAATGACTGCCCATGTGACTGCTCACTGTTTTGTAAAAACCCAGTCGGGTACCTGACACCTCAACCCTTCATTGTCCTCTGCAGTTCACCCACTGTGCCGTCAACAGAGAAGCTATTTCACCCTTGATTTGAGCAGAGGAAACGATGCCGAGCACCTCCGCGTGCTTTTGTTATGTAACACGGGGGATCACAATTTAAATGAGTGACTTTTCCATGCGAAAGCAGCGCATGCAGAGTTTCTACTGAGAGCCTCTTCCAACAGCATGTGGCCTCACTTCAGTGTCACCTTTTAAAGTCACACATAAAAACTGTGATGTAACTGACTAAATAAACTCAGGACACAGACACACACATTAGTGACATGACAGGCCATTATAACCTGTGACATGAGTGACCGACACACTGATTGCATTCATGATCACCCAGACAACAGGATCAAACACATACACACACACACACCAGGGCTGAAATTGTTTTTATCTATCTATCTTCTATACAGATTTTAAAAAATGTTGGAAACTCATTTAACCAGGTATAAAAAAAAGTCTCATTGAGATTAAAATCTCTTTATCAAGAGAGACCTGGTCAAGACGGCAGCGTCAGTGCACTTAAAAGTTGCATCATAAAAACAGACAACACATGCAAACACGTCACTAATTAAAACAGTGACAAAAGTCCTTTGAAAGTGGTTCCAGGATGAAACGATTGTAGTAGAACGAGTATATTATGTGTTGATCCTGAGGTGTGGAAGTGCTTCATCACATTTTGAATCTACGTATTTCACAGTGAATATAGAAATGAACTTTGAATCAGATTGTAATCGCAGAAATAAATCTTAACACACACAAGTGGATTTAAACATCCTAACATGAAGCAATCGGTCCAAATATATAACCAGGAACAAAGGGTGGGAAAATGTCAGTGTCTTCCAGTCTGCCTCCATCATAGTTCCTAATGAGCACATCTCCTCAGTGTGTGTGTGTGTGCGTGTGTGTGTGTGTGTGTGTGTGGAGATGGAGAAAAGATCTAATGGGACAGATTTGTCCCAGCGTGTGTCCACGAGTCTGCGTATGTGCTCATGGGGGGCGTGTGTAATGCGATTACCCATAGTTCAGTGAACTGCCTTTGTGCTCAAATGAAAGTTTGAAAAGGGGGGATTTCTTTGGTAAGTGACACTCCACAGTGGAAGTCCACTCAGCACACACAAGACACACACGCGCTAGCACACACACACACACGGCTCCCCAAAACCCAACATTGAAGTAACTTTTGAGAGAGGATTATCCACTTTACTCTGTAAAATGAAATAAAGGCAATTGACCTTTGACCCATGACTAAATGGTTCACGGATCACTTCAACTATTGATTGTTTCTAAACCAGTTGACATAACAACAGTCATTTGTTCTAGAGTAAAAACACAAAAAGGGGGTTGTAAAATGCCTTCTGCATTCTAGCGGCCAGAATATAATCAAATCATAACATAATTAAATCATTAAATCATCGCTCACGTGTCCACACTCCACCAATTTGTTTGTGACTTCAGTCTCAGGATTTATCTCTGACTAAGACGGACAGACAGAGAGAGAGAATCTGCCGTGAACCACTAACTGAGAGTATTACTGTGAAGCAATATCATACATATAATAAAATGCAGTTTTGCATGTTGTGCCACCTTCACTTCATGTTGGCAGTTTATTTAACAGAACTAAACCACATCGGGAATCTGCTGAAGTAAACCCCAACCTTGATGTGGACACAAGATCTTACTAGCTTTTTTTTCCAGCATGAGGAAGATGATTACTCTTGAATATGAACTGCAATTCTAATACTCCTGTAAATAAATACACAAAATGATTGAGTTTATTCTCAAGGTAATGTGAGGTTTATAATGCAAACCACGCTTTGTCAACACTTTCTGAAAAAGTGTTGCGTGTTGATGGAGAAGATGTTGGAAAATAACATTCTAAACAGACACGCTTTATTAGAGGTTTAGAGGCAACTGGTCACATGGATTGAATTTGTGCTGTGGCTGCACCACGAGTATCAGCCTCACTCATTTATATTTCTCAGGAGGGGACAATGGCACAGTGGTAAAGGTTTATTCACATTCTTTTCTTAAGTTAAAGCACAGATACTTAAAAAAAAAAGACTGATTCCGGTTCTTAACTCACGTAAAAATAAGAACGCACAGGCTCTGAAATGTCCTCAGGTTTGGTTCGGTTAAACTTTATTGTCCACAATGTGAACCCAAACAAAATATACACAGTAAAACTGTAGAGAAATTAAAATGAGTGTAACCATTTCATAACTTAACAGCATAACAATCAATAAAATAGATTTTGTAGACATTTGTTGTGGGTTGTGGGAGTCTAAAGCATCTCTCTTTAGTCTTGGTGAACAGAATCAATGTAACTTTATTAGTTTGCAGCAGTGCAGGGGCAGTAGTCACCACGCTGATAGACTCAATCAACATTGTGTGAACTCATTTAATAATGGTTTGATTTGTTCTAATTCAAAAGTTATGCAATACAGTTTTAAGTATAACAGCAAAAATGTTACTTAATTTATACACACTGGTTTTAATAATAATAATAATAATCCAGAATAATGGGAAAAAAAAGTCTTTGTTAATTCCCCTTTGTATATAAATGCTGGGAGTAAATGTCAGAATCAATTCTTCAGTCAAGTATTTTTAATGGTGGCTGCCACCACTAGCTCTACATGTCACATGTCACACCTTCTCATACGGATCAGGGCGGCAACAGTTACCTGGAAACTACGTGTTGTCATTATGGGAAACAGACACATCGCTGTGAACTGATGTATAATGAGAGAGTGGGAGGGAGAGAGTCAACACACAACAGCTTACAAACACGTTAAAACAGGACACTTTTAGGGCTGACAGACACCTGTGAAACCCTGTAATAACACTGTGAAGTGTCTCTCTGTGTGTGTGTAGTAAACTTCAACTTCTACCAAAGTAATTTTCTGGTAACATACTTTTACTCAAGTGTCCCTTTTAGGTACTTTATAAGTGACTGGTAAGCTGTGAGGACAAACATTTTTGTGAGGACATTTTGTCTGGTCTTCAACTACTTCAACAACTTTTAATGGCTTTTTGAGCGTTAAGACTCGGTTTTAGTACAAGGATTAGAACTGGGGTTTTGGTTAGGATTAGGTTAAGGACTTGGGTCCTCACTGGAACTGCTGTACAAGAGTGTGTGTGTGTGTAAATGAGCGCGCGCGGGTAGAGGGAAGGCCACACTGGGAGGAACACCATATAAGGAGGTTGTTTCCTGAAATACCTGAACACCACGCTGACTGACGCAATGTTGCCATGACTGGCTTCACTGTTATGGACGCAGAGAGTTCTTATACTGAGGCGGTTTGTTACATTATAACTGTTACATACTATAGTGAAAACAGAATTTTCCCCCTGTGTCCATATCTGATAGGATTCATGCCACATTTTAAACCGTCACGTGTCTGTCTTTAGTCTTTATGTCAGCTCTCATGCTGTCCGGCTCTTTCTTCCCTGTGGGGATGTTTCTGACCTTGACCACTCGTGTTTATCCACCTCAGCGCGACACAAAGAGCCGCACACCAAACTCTTTATTCACACAAGTTTCCAAGAAAACAAACCCGTCGCGCTGAGAGCCTCCGTCCCCCCGAGGATTCACAAAACTAAACCCCCCGGACTGAGCTGCCTGCAGGCCAGAGAGCAGCTGTCCCTCCCTCCATGTCCGCCTCCATGACCTCACCGCCGGCTCCGGTTACCGGCGCGGCGTGGGATCGTCCCGGAGCAAGACCTCTGCTGCGTTCACGTGCTGTCCGAAATTCCTATAATATCCACTCGTTCACCAAATCCAGAGGCTCTTTCCCTACATCCAATCTATACTGTATATGCATCTAATCTACAGATTAAAGAAAAACATTAAATGAAAACAAACAAAGAGCCTTATTTTGCCTCATGGAGCTGGATCAGACACTGGAACCAACAGGCTTAAATTTGTTTTTATTATTAATATTTTAAAGCTACAGTTCGCAATTTTTTCCCTCATGAAGATGAATCTGCTTGTTGTTATTAAAAAATGTCCCTGTGACAAACAACTATTAATGCTACATATTAATGTCATTATAACAACCATAAACATAATGTGATATGCATAATAATGTAAGCATTGTGAGCTAGACCTTTGACTAACTTGTGTGTTATTTAAAAGTGTACTGTTGACAACAGTGACAGAATAACATTAAAATAACAAATGATGCGGTTGCATATTATGTTGCTTCCAGGATCATTAGGTTAGAACATGTTCAGCTGGGATGATGCAGAATTCCCCCGGCTTTATCACTGGCAGCGACAAAGGGCAAACCCAAAATCTAATTTTGCTTAGGGCCACATGAAGGCTTGGGCCGGCCCTGCCAATTAGGGGTCCAGGGAACCCTTCGGTTTCAGTTGAACACTGTCTGTCAATCATCTTTAAAAATAACAATGACACGTTATTCAGGCTTTTTTTGGGGTCCGTAGTCAGACTCAAGCCGGCCTGGGCGCTCTACACATGTGCCACAGAAGTACTTGACCCTGGATAATGTCACATTAAAGGATTGTATATTTTTAAATGAATGAAAGGTAGATTTGGAGTGGCACTCAAGGTGCTAACAACCAACAAAAACGGGATTCATTTGGGAGTTGAGGCGAACCTGCATCATTCGAATAATCGATTCCCTGCAGACAGGTCAGCCAGTCACCTTCGACAATGATGTTGCTTTAATTGTTGCCTTTTTTTTCGTATTTAAATATTGTGCTTGTGGTTTTCATGACATCTCATTGTGACACTGTTAAAACCAGTGATGTGTTGGAGTGTGTGAGTCACAGAAAAGCTGAAAGTTTAAAATTAGAATTAAATCCATTTAAAAAATATAATATTTACATATATATACATACATAAATACATACATACATATATACAGTATGTATATGTAATTGTTATTATTATATATTTGGGAGTCTTTAGTGAGAGAGAAATGTCTTTAAGGGGAGAATACATTTGGGAGTCTTTAATGAGAACAGCATGGATGAATTTACTACAGCAGCATGAGTGAGTGAGTGAGTGAGTGAACTACTGTAAAGAATGAACAGGAACTTCCCTAACGACCCTCTCAGTTTCAGTTGAACCACTTCTGATGAGGTTTGTCCCTCACACACACACACACACACACTCAGTCTTTTCTCCTGTGACACACACACACTCACAGAGTTGTGTTGTAAGTTGTAAGCGGGTTTTTGAAACAGACCCTGTGATGAAGAGGTTGTAAAATTTTAAGTCTCA
Source organism: Solea solea (assembly GCF_958295425.1). Classification (NCBI taxonomy): domain Eukaryota; kingdom Metazoa; phylum Chordata; class Actinopteri; order Pleuronectiformes; family Soleidae; genus Solea; species Solea solea. The sequence goes on along the minus strand of NC_081147.1, from coordinate 15,965,088 downwards.
TGCCACGTGTAGTTATCTGCAGCCGGTTGTTCCTGCTGCCGCCCCTCTCTCTCTCTCTCTCTCTCTCTCTCTCAGTTATTACTTCTTTACTACACACACAGGAAATGAAGTGGAGTAAAACTACTTACTTCATTTGTAGATGATTGTCTTCTTTGAGATTTTAAAAAAAAGCTTCTTTGTTTGGTTCTTCCTTTTTTCTTTGTGTGATGAGGGGAGGGAAAAAATCGGAATAAAAGTCTGCGCTCACTGATGATTGTTGGTTTTCTTGATTATCAGAACGCGACGAGAGGGGACTGAGGAAATGTTCGGATTCCCTCCCTTGATTCCTTTCCTCTTTGTGTGGATGCTGTGCTTGTTTGAGTCTCCACACTTCTTTTTCCCCCTCTCTTTTTCTCTCTTTCTCTCCGATGTCAATATAGACTCCCCCCCCCCCCTTCTTCTAATTTGACTTCTAACTCCCTCCCTCTGTGAGGGGAGGAGAGAAAAGTCAGCCTCCTCCTGCCTTCATGCTCTCTGATCGACAAATGTCTCCTTCACTGCAAATGTCCACTCTCATGCGTGCAGACTTACAGTGGATTCTTCTCTTCTCTTCCTCGGGGATTATTATGGTGGAGCTGCATCGTTTCACATTTCATCACACAAAACAAATGATATGAGAAACAGCCATTTTGTACTTCATGCACATGTAAACTTATAAATAAATAATATTTTCCACTTTTTTATTAATAAACACAGTTCATTTAATAAACACAGTTCCTGGAAAAATGAATTAAAGTCTGTGTTGTTGTGACTTTACCTCCCTAATGAAAACATTGCTCCATAAAGGTTGAAAAGTGCTACATCCATGTTTTCTCAAACTGTGGTACGTGTACTACCAGTGCTACACAAGCTTCCTTAGGAGGTACTGGGAAGAAATCTCATTTGAATCTAATGGCCCTTTTCCACAATGGTCCCTGCACGACACAGCACGGTTTAGGCAAGAAAACCAGGGTTTGCGACCCAGTTGGAACACGGGCCCTTTTTGCAGGGTTTGCATGTTCTCCCCGTGTGTGCTTGGGCTTTCTCCCAAAGTCCAAAAACATTCAATATGGGGATTAGGTAAATACTGCTTCACAGTACAGAGATAGTGCAGATGGTGGACGTCAACTTGAGTGAAACATTCGGACCTTACGCTTCATGAGAAGACAGATGAGACTGGAGGAAACGTCTGCAGCTTCAGCTAACAGACAAACATGGCTGTGGTGATGAGATTAGGTCTCACTGGAACCTCACTGTTGAAATCAGAATGTTTGGTGCTCATGATAATGTTGAACAGTCATTGGGCAACTCGCTAAGGAATGTCTCTGCATGCATGTTAGGCCTTCAGATTTATTGGAGTATAACAGGGGGTCTGTGGATCTCCGGCCTCCAAGATGTCAAGGCCGAGGGCCTTTGGCCCCTGATTTGCACTTCTACACTTATTATTGAGGCCATTGGGGGAGAGAAAAAATCTCTGAGAATTAAAAGTACTGTACAGTCTTTAAAAAGACACTGGTCATTTTGAGACATTGGTCATTTTTTTTCTGTGTTAATTCCCCTTCAGTTTTTATTGCTTTCTCCAGTCAGCAGCTGAGCTGGACTAATGCTGGGTTCCACACAAAAGTCCTGCTTACTCATGACTTCAGACATCACTGGCACCAGAAGAAAATCTGCTCCCTGTTGGGCTCTGCAGGGAAGTGTCCGGCTTTGCATTTCAAATCTATAGCCATTTGCCATAGTTTATTCTGGTTAGCTGCAGCTCTACACCTGGTCCTGAAACATTGTGTTCCAGCTGCAGGGGCCAATCTAGGAAATATGGGCCCCATTTCCTTAATAAAATAATCCTGTGTCCAGCTGTGGACACCTGGAAATGTGACCTTTAATCTCACCTGCAACCTGCAGTGTCCATGTGTCCGAGTCAGGTCAGTTTACACTCCGTTACAGCCCAGTGTCATAATATACTTTATTCACAGTGGAATATGCAGCCATGTGAAGGAAGGAAGGTAGAAAGAAAGAAAGAAAGAAAGAAAGAAAGAAAGACATTTTAGACAATGATGATTTCTGTGACTAATATGCAAATAAGACTTGAGTCCTAATGTTAAAGTTAATTGTTAATAATTGGCCACAGAACATTTTTTCCTCTCAGGTCTTTTGAGGAACAAATGAGCCAGGAATTAAAAAAACAACAACAATAATTAACAATAATTACTTGTCACATTAGATGTTCTTTTGTTCACGGGATTACCTAACATTTGTATATTTAATTATCCACAAGTGGTTATTTTTCAGTGTTTCAACATTAACTGTAATTGTTTTTATTTTTTTTATCCTGACATATTTTCCACATGTAGAAGACTGGACTCTTGGTGGACAGCGCCGCCTGCTGGAATAACAGCAGTACTGACGAGGGGTTCTATGACCAGAGAGGACAGTACAGTACAGTATCTGTTAAAGATCAAATGTCCAGTTTAACACAAGTAAGTATTATGGTTCCATTGCAATACAATGGTAGTTTATAACATCATTATTATTATTGCTGTTGTTGTTGCTTTTTTACTATCAAGGCCATGTTAGGTATATTTATATTTCTAGCCTCTTATTTTATCACATCAGCAACTACAGCACCAGGTCCACAGCTCCACTTTTCCTAAATGTTCCTAGAATGCACTCTAGAAAGAATTCTGTAAAACTGCTTTCTCCTTCTAAGCACCATGGACATGGAATGAGCAGCAAAACATCATTTCACTACAGACGCGGCACATTCAAAGGCGTTTCATGGCCCATCATGAAACAAACGTGTAATTTTTACTCTCATATAACTACTTCCTTTTAGCTTTTATATTCTGCTGTGAGTTTTATATCTGAAATTGTTTTGTCACTGTTACTATTTGTACTGCGATCTTGACCGAGACTCCATGGAAGAAGAGCTCTTGTATCTCAATGGGACCTTCCTGGCTAAATAAAGGATAAATGAATACAAATAAATAAATGAATGCACCTCTGTAAACACACGTTTACAAAGTGCTTAGTCATACAAAGTTAATATCCATGAGCAAGTAAGAGCGAGTACAATAATTTGAATGAATATATCCAGAGGATAAGATATTACATTTAAATTAAAATTACATTTTCAATGTTTTATTTGTTTCAGTCGACGAAAAGCAGATATGTTTATATATACTGTATATGCAAATTTAAAGAAACCTAGTAAGAACAAATGCTGAATATCATTGTCTCACAAAAAGACTATTTAGAAATACTAAACAAATACAGGATGGAAATATAATGATTCCGACTCCCATTTGTACAGTTTTTAGTTTTGGTGTAGGAGTAACATGAATGTCAGACCATTCATTGTTTGTTCCTGCATGGGTGCATGTATTATTTTCTTTAATTTTCTTTAATATGCAAACAAAATAGATTATTATATAAACATAAAAACCTACTTCTGCCTGCTTTCAGACCACATTTGTTGGAAATTTCGAGGATTTATTCCAATTCTCTCTGTTTGTTTTTCCTTCTTTTTTGCATGTTTCTTCTGTTTATTATCATGTTTGAAAAAAAATGTGTTGATTCAGGTTTTAGTTTGTCACAGTGAAGAAAAGTTCAGAGACTCTTCTTTGGAGAAAACACAAAATGACTTGCTCAAAAATCAGTGCAGTGATTCTGTTTACATATTTTAGTCCAACAGTAAATTAGCAAAATCTGAATCAACTTTCAATCAAATTGTTTTGTAGAACTAATATAAGTGTAAATGGCAGCTCCACCAAGATCTAATGCAATCACCAAGTTATAGTGGTATAGTTTGTCTCTTATCTGAATCAGAACATGGAGCTAAAAAAAACTGTTTAGTCATCTGTCAGGATGCTCACAAGATGTTTTCCATACAGACCACGAGAACGTGCAAAACAGAATCTGCTTTCCATAAATATTTTCCTCTGAGTTATGGCTGAAAAGACAGTTTTAAAAGATCAAGGGCACAACAGGTTTTTTCTTTTTATCATGTGCGTCCAAGATGACGGGTCAACATGTCGGTCTAAAGATGTTAAATGGCCAGAAATGTTCCTGTAAATCTGAAATTCCACACAAGACAATGAAACGGCAGAGTAAAAATATGACTCATGTATCAAAACATTACATATACGTACATTTTTATTAAACTGAACTAAAAGTTTCAGAAATTGATGTGTGGAGAAGCCTGATTAAAATTATTAGACGTGTCATGGCACGGCTAATAATAGTGTCTACTGTGACACTAAATTCAAAATATCTTTGCCAAAAAAATAATTTGTCATTGGTCACACAGCAGAGCAGGGGACAGCATTGTTGCCTCACAGCTACATGATCACAGTTCGAATCCCGGTTCTGTGTATAGTTTGCATGTTCTCTCCAGGTAATCCAGCTTCCTCCCACAGTCCAAAAAAAAACCATGCAGATTGGGAAAGGACACTCTAAATCATCCAAATGTGTGAATGTGAGAGTATGGACAGGCATCCTGTCCACGATGTTCCCGCCTTCCCCCCCATGTGTGACCGTAATGTGGAGGATAATGTGTGAAAAGAGTGAGTAATTATAACATTTAAAAAATAATCTGAGCTGTCATTCATTCCATTTTAACAGTGATGTCATCATTCACTTGACCATGGCCTCAGGACAAAATCAACTAAATTCAATAAAATTTTATTTGAATAGTGCCATTGTGCCTCGAACGGTTGGGGTGAAAGGAAAAATGGGGGACAGAAGCGAAATGGGATGCACCTGATGTTAATCTGAACAATGACACCTGTGAGTTTATCATGTTTAAATCATGTGGTGTATTTACCACAAACACACTACACTGACAATATATCATATTGAATTACTTGCGCTGACGCTCTTTGGTTGATATATTACTGCCAAACTTGTTTGGTTTAGTGGTTTAACAGTTACATGGGCTTACAAATAATGATGAGTGCAAAACAACGATGACATTTTCCTGCTGTGAGAAGCCAAAATATTTGCTCTGAAAAAGGCAGACACCCTTGACTTTTAATTAAAGCCTGATTTTATGCACATTTGTTGTTGCTAAAGAAAAGAGGAAAAAGAGGGAGTCAGGAGGAAATGTTAAAGGTCCAGTGTATAGGATTTTACCGGATGGCCTTTTTTGTTTTTTTTTTGTCTTTTTTCTAAACTACCTGTTGCACACCATAGGTTTTCTCTGCACACCTGGTGGAGGGTTGGTTGCAGTGTGAATCTTCACCACTAGATGTCACTCAATACTTAGACCTGTCAAAATGGCTGCTGTGCAAAGGGCCCCATATACGCTCCCATAACTTGCACGTTTCAATGTCGAAAAGCTGGAGCTGCAGAACCAGGTCATGGAGTCTGAATACTGGCCCGTTCAGGGTTTGAACTGGACATGGACGAGAGTTGGACGTTGGAGTGCAGGTGGCAACATGTGAGGCACGGGGGTAAGCAAACATTTAACATGGAACAAGCCATTTTTGAGGTAATGACTTGCAGCTGCACAGGTGGATTCACCTCACACACACATACTCACACACGGGAGAATCAAACTGTACTTTAGTTCAGGGAGAATGAAAGGTATTGCTGCGTATGAATATAAATCTCTTCCATGTACAATTTCTGCCATTAACAGCATGAAGTTATGAAGGCAGATGTGTGTGTGCGTGTGCCAAGGGATTTCACTCAGGATTACCTGAGTGTGTTTTGGCAAAATTCATACAAGCATTCATATTTCATCTGAGTGAGCAGAGATCTCTGTGTTGGCAGTGGGCCATTGCTGATTTTCAAGCTCCCTTTCAGTGGTGGACTCATGAATGTTGTCCAAAGCCAAGGACGGGAGTCAAAAACGGTGTTGAAATGAAGTTTTCTTTTGATTTTCTGCATTTGCTTTAATGTTGTTCTTTTATGCACTTGGAGAGGTTTTGGCAGGATGACCACTCCTTGGAAGATTCACTACCGTCCCACAGTTTCTCTACTTGTACGGCGTGTAGTTGGCTGTGAGTCAGTGGAGCCCTGGAGCTTCTGGAACGACTTTGGAAGCATTTCCAGACTGACAGGCGTCAACATTGGCCCTCTGGGGAGGATGAGGGATTGAGTTTGATTGTGATGTACCACGGTTCTGAAACCTATGTGTTGATAGCTTTTCTCTCATGGTGGAGGTCAAAGTTTGTCAAATGTAAAATGGTTGAGTCTGGTCCAAAATCAGTCAGGAGAGCTGCCACTTTTGTGAAATAAGACGCTCAAACAAACTGGGGGATTTTCTCTGACTCCCACTGAGCAACATAAAGCAAAAGATAGGGTTAAGTTTGAATATGGTCGAGCTGAACATGCTTGTTCACGTTCACTTGGAGATCCCTGCTCGCCCTAAACCTCAGTAACACATTATTTAATGTTTTTAAAGTGCAAAAATGTCAATTTCATGACTTGAGCAGCAGTCCAACTTTTTTTCTTTGCCAAAAATGAGTTCCAACACATAAGTTGCTACAACACAAACAAACAAAACAAACTACTCCTCAGCTTTCAAACTGATTAAACAAACATCATATAATCTGTTTATTAGTGAACGTCAGAGGTATTCGCATGCTCATTCTGTGAGCTTTTGGACAGAGGCCGTTTCCTCGTTATTAGTTATATGTGCTGGCCCTCAGCTAAACAAAACTTGGAAGGTAATAAAATCCACATCACACTAATTAGCACATTATACCTTATTCACCAGCACCAAGCTGTAAAAACGACTAACTGTGGTTTTGCGCCAGGGTATCTTTTGTCCAGGGGCAATATCCCACAGCCTACTTATGGATTTAGTTAAATTTATTGGACAGAGCTGTCATCGTTTCCACATTTAAAGGTCCAGTGTGTAACATTTAGGAGGTTTTATTGGCAGAAATTAAATATACGACCCATAAGTATATTTGATTCGGTGCATAATCGCTTTAAAATTAAATTTATATGTAGTTTAGGCCAGTATTTTGCAATGTTTCTACAGCAGCTTGCATGGACAAACCAGCCACGCGTTGCATTTTGTGTTGTGAAGCGAAAGCTTACAATCTAAAAGAACCTAAACCCGACACATAAAGCAACAAAAAAGGAGGGATGAAAGAGTGAGGAGAGTTGTAAAAAGAGTGTTTATATCCTTTCTGACGCCAATTAGTGATAGAGAATTTGACCTCTGTATTTAACCAGTATTGAACTCTGTATTTAACTATTTGTGAGCTCTGCATTTAACCAGTATTGAACTCTGTATTTAACTATTGTGAGCTCTGTATTTACTGACGGCCTTCCCGTGTACGTGGCAGCTCCGGCTTCTTTCCACACTCCACAAACATGCCAAATTGGAAATTATTAAATTAAATTAAAATGTGAATGTGAGAGTGAATGGTTGTTTGTATGTGTTGTCTGTGTTTGTCCTGTGATGGACTGGTGACCTGTCCATGGTGTGACCCTGAATTTCAGCCCCCTGCGACCCTCATGTGGAAGATAGTGGTTGAAAATGAATTAATATTAAGCTAGGCTAGCTTCATGCCAGCTGCATTTAAGTGTTATTTATTCTCTAATCTAACTCTCAACTATAGGAAGCAATTGATCATGCTGAAAACCTTGTTAAATTGTTGTTTGCTTTAGATTCAGCACACATGAAATTCTGCAAAATTAAACTTTTTTAGAAAGTTTAGAGGTGGACGTTTTATCACAGACCTCACGTTACCTTGTGTGTTCAAGAGTGTTTGTTTCCATTTGACCAACAGATCCTTTAAAAAGGATCCGTGTGATGCCGCTGCTGTTTGACATAGTTATAGGAAAATTCCATCTTATTAGACCTAATTATCATTCTTCAATCTGTTTCTACTTAAATAAGGTCCAGACAGCAATCAGTGAACTCACACACACACACACTCGCACAAACTCAATGTGGTCTTAATTTTCATTAACATGAGCACGGTCGGAGGGCTGGCAGCGGAGCGGGCAAGTCTCACGGTACCTGTAACATAAAACATATCTAATCCCATGATTCCATTAGCAGAAGCCCATAAGACATCACTCTTCGCAGCTCAAAACTACACACAGGTGGTCAAACACACAACTCCTGATTAGTCATGAAAAGATAACCGCAGTGCTGACTGCTCGCCACAGGAGGGCAACAGAGGCCCATAAAAACAGTGTGGTTCTCCATTCTTTTCTCTTTTTTTTTTTTTTGTCTTAACAGGAGAAGTCTATTGAACCTCTTGGCCAATCATTTAGGAAACAGTATTGTAGGCTGAAACAAAACAGTTTCCAGTGGGGTTCTTTACCCCCCAGCAGGATTTGGAGCAGGAGCTTTCTCCTTAATGTAATCCAGGGCTTTTCTCAAACCCCCTGAAACAAAGCATGAATACATCTTTTTGACACATCTTGGTTCCAGCCTTTTCGCTCCCTCCAGTAACTTGGAGGCGTTGTTGTCATAAAACCTTACAACTCTTTGCCTTGTCCAAGTTGGAAAGTGGTTCCCCCATTATTCTTCATTTCTTCCCAATATCTCATCGGTTGCTTCACTCCCGACACTCATGCGTCTTCCTTATGTTGTCTCGTAACAGTAAAGCACCTCCAGCATGGGTTTATTTCACAACCCAATACAGACAGTGAGAGGCGTGGTGCACGACGCAAACGCACATGACTCAAAGGGTTCTCTTTAAATAGTTTTTGCTAAACGAAGAGATTTAAGTGTGTTTGTTCATTTGTTTGTTTGACTGACTGATTGTCAGCCTAAGTATACAAATTAAGCCTTATTTTCAGTATACACAGTGCTATGCACATGTCAAATTTTGTGATGGTTGGCATTTGGAGTGGAATGATGTGACTGAAAGTTGATCATTGGGTTTAACTCGTACGTAATCCCCAAGCATGTCTTGAATAAACTAAATAGCATAATAGACCTGAAATAGTAGGACAGAAACGTTAATTAGGATTCCACAGTTTTAAGAGAGCCAGTGTACGTGTAGGTCACACTAAATACTTGAAACCTGTACTTTAACCTGTACAAGCTGTGTTTCGTTCCTGAAAATTGTATTCTTTTAAAACTGCGGATGTTTCCCATATTTTCTGACCGTGTTCCAATGAAGCGATGGAGAGATTATGAATCTGTACGGTCGTTATCTGTATGTTGCCATTTCATGTAGCTGAATCCATTATTGTGTTATAGTTATATCAAATGATCAAACACATAAAAATGTTAAAAATGGTAAAAAAAAAATAAAAAAAAAACCATTGTGACCTAATTCACAATAAAGACAGGAAATTAGTGCATGATACAACATTTCTGACTACTCTTTAGTGGCATTTATGTAACGCTTAATATTTTGAATCGGTAAACCTGATATAATTGATAAAGTAATAACAAATGCATAGAATTTAGTATATATGTAATTCCACTGGAGACACTGCCTCCTCTAAACACCTTCAAAGGCTTTTTTATGGACTGTCATGAAACAAACGTGTTGTTGTTTTACTGGATAAAGGATCTTTTTGAAATGGCCTTTATACTTCTACACTTAACTTTGTTATACCAGTTTTTTTTACTTTTACTCCTTTAACTACGTCCTTTGAGGTTTCATATTCTGTTTTGAGTTTTATATCTAAAAATTTATTTTGTCTCCATATCTCTTTGTGCTGCTATCTTGACCAGGACTTCCTGGAAGAAGGAGATCTTGTATCTCAATGGGACCTTTCTGGTGTAATAAAAAAGAGAAAATAAATAAATAAACAAAACAAAAAACAAAGTAAAAGGCTGGAAAAACTTATTTGGTTATCCGATAAATCTCCTGTGCTCCATCTGTGTGTCCCAACGCAGTTTCTGGGAATGACTAAGAGAACTGTGCCAGATTCCCAAATGTTGTCGTGCAGTGCACGTGCGTGCAAATGACAAATACACCTGAACACATATTTAAGTTCACTCATAATACATTAAAGTTGCTATATGGGCTTGAAAAGAAGAATGTGGTTCTGGATTTGAATCCTAGTTCAGAAAGTGTTTTGCGATGTGCAGTTGTCACATTCTCCTCGTGCCTCTGTGGTTACTCTGACTTTTTCTCACACTCCAAAGACAAGAAGGTCCAAAGTCCCCATAGATGACCCACAAAAGATAAGTGGTACAACTTATGGATGGATCAAATTCAAAGGCTGTAGAATCAAATATTCTTTTCTTGTCGACCCAGGGACATTTTTCTGGGGCGAAAGTGCTACGACAAAACACAGCACGCAGAGACAAAGGACATATTTTATTGAGTAAGAAGGATAAATAATGTACCTGCCCTAAAACAAAGGTAATTGTGCTGCCTTAAAACACATAACAAAGAGTCAAGAATACATTAAAATGTAGATGACAGAGAAACCTTAAACACTGTAAAAACAAAGCATTAAAAACCAGCAACCACAGTGCAAAATGTGTAAAAGTAAGATACTTGATAGAATTAACCTCATTCCTTGTTAATTAGTTTGTTGCTTTTACATTTGCTCATTCTATGTTTTTTTTCCTGGGTATGTTTAGAACATATACTACATGACTTATAGATGCAAAAGTAGGTTAGATTTGACTTTATTGATCACAGTGGTGGAAATTCACTTGTTCACAGAGCAGCAACACGGTGACAAGTGACAAACATGAATAGAATAAGCAATAAAAAATGTTTTTAAATAAAATATGAATACAAAAAAGGAACTAAATTATAAATACAATAAGATAGAACAAGAATATGAAACTATATAAAAAAAAAGAAAAGATATTTACACAATATACACATTTCACTACAGCAGCAAGAAAGTGCTTCGGCACAATATTATCTCCCAGATTTACTGATACAGTGAGGAGACACATGTATGACAAAGATATATGTACGAGATATGTACATATATATCTTTATCATACATGTGTCTCCTCACTGCATCAGTAAATCTGGGAGATAATATTGTGATAGTTACCAGAATGTAAAGATTTGTGCAAACACACAGGTGTGTTTTGACAGTGTTGCGAAACAGTTAAGTAACAATGTTCCTCCAGTTTCTCCACTTTTCACTTCAGGGCACAAACAAAAACAAAAATCAGTTAAACTTTTCAACTTCATGTAATATTCATCACTGCAGATGAAGCTTATCTTTCCAGGTTGTTTGTTTGGAGCCAGGAGTCAGACATCCTGCCAAGAGAGATGTACGTGAGATTAATATAACTAAATTAGACTGTAGTAAGAATTAAAAGAAGATGTGAGAATGGAGTCCAGTGATGCTTTCGTAGGGCATTTGGGGCTCCGGGGCTTTGGGGTTAATTCACGATAACCCTCCCTAATGTTTCTCCGCACGCTTCTGCTCTGAAGCTCAATGGGCAGAGCATGTCATCAGTCATGCAGTGGTTAGAGGTTAGACTCCCACTGTGCCGCTTCAAATTGAAACTATGTGCCTGAAAAATACTAAAAAAAAAACAACAATAAAAATCCCCCAAATTGTTCATGAAGCTTTTGTATGGCGAGGAGGTGCCTAAGAGCGATTAGCATATTCATCATAGTTTTCCCCCACAGGGCCCCCTGCTGTCTGAAAATGACAGCTGTCACTGACAACAGTGTAGATTTAAAGCGATGGCGCTGTGCTGTTGGGGCCTGTGGGCCAATCAAACGTCTCCCTCTGGCTTGAATTATGACATGAAACTCTTTAATCCAGGAGCACGGAGTCAAAGGAACCCTGAGTGTGCATAAAAGCCAACTGCAGGACTAATACAGGACAAGCATATTCGCATAAATATGAGATAATTACATGACAGCGTCGCAACCGCCGGCGACAGCACATGATGGATGAGGTGGGGAAAGAAAACATGAACGAGCCGAGCAGAGAAAGAGAGAGGGCTACTGGTGTAACACAAACTCTGGATGGAGGGATGGGAGTGAAAAGCAAAACAAAAGATGGACTGACGGAGGAATGGTGGAGGTCTTGGTGTCTCGGGCCTCAAGAATTACCCCACTCATCTCGCCCTTCTTCTATTTCTGCCTTTTAAGGAACTCCACAACGTGAAGTAGATAATGAGTGCCTGGAAGCAGGCTGAGTAAATCAGACGGGGAACAACGGAGAGAGAGAGAGAGATGGAAAAGGTGTGTGGGGGGAGGGTGAGGGGGGTTTGAGAGGTAGTGGGAGACAGTGAAGGGAAAAAGATTACAAGTGATAACAAATGAAGCAAGAGAGGCCGAGTGGAGCTAAGCCGAGTGAAGATGCGTGATAAGATCATGCATTAACTTAAAAGCATACTTTAATGAAACTCCAGCAAGAGCTCAAGAGCAGAAGAAGCAAAGATGGTTCCCACGCGGGGTTAGGAAAATAAATGTTCCATGGGAGATGTTTTTGAGTTCTTGATATTTTTTTTTGCGTTTAACCCCCGAATTCTCCTCTCACCATCCCTTACGCTCGCCATGTTTCTCTATTTACTGTCCAAACAGCTGCACTTGGATTCCCGCCTTTCTTTGACGTTCTTTTCAAAATTCGCAGCAGAGGGAAAAAATTATACAATCCGAAACTTCAGCTTCTCGGCAGAGATGTGACTTTGAAGGGGCCTGGAGAGGTCGCAGAAAATTCGGGATTCAAAGAGACCGCGACCTCATCACTGGCTTCAGATCAGCAGTGATTGAGTCAACTTTAAACTTTGACCCTTATTGGAATCATATGTGTCAGTGTACGGGCCTCAGACAAATGCTTCAAACAAATTTACTTGTTGGCCTGTCTTCATTCATTCTTTATGTAACTACCTCATCAGATAAAAAAAATATAGCTAAAAAAATACATACTACAAATTTGAGTCAAAGTGCCTCAGAGTATGTGCACAGTTGTGTGCTACTTATTGATAAAGACAGAAAAGATATGCTTCAGAAACCCAAGACACACAAAAACACGACCTTTTTTTTCCAGAAAATGAAGAGCAAAAAAGCTGTGAGAGACGGCGGCGTCGATGTCGTACACTTTGTGCACCTTCCAACAGCTTTTTGTTTGTGTAACCCAGTGAAGACCTCAGAGGAGACATGCTCTGAAAATGTGTGCTGTTATCCTCATTTGTGCAGCTCACCTTGTCGAGACGTCACTGCAGAGACTCGCAGACTTTTTGGACAGTGGTCAGGACATAACAGCAGGCTTTTTGTCTGTCCTGCATCAGTGCCGCCCGTTTCAGCCAAAGTGAGCCGTGCTCCAATCAGTAGTTTTTATAGTGATAATGGGTCAAATGACTGTTTATGCTGACAAATTACCAAAAGCGCTCTCTGTGGGCTGCGTACCAAACCACCACTGTGGAACAATAATGCCATCCATCTGGTATTTAAATCCAATTGATGAGATGTTTGTCAGACCCTGATGAACACTTAGAATCGATCTGTTTGTTTGCCTTCATGCTCGCAAAATTAATCCACCATATAACGTCACATGGGATTATATTCCGTGGTTGATCTGCAGTATTAACATCCAGCGGGACCATGGGAATTTATTACCTCCACCAGCGAGGTCATGTGTTTGAGTATGTTGTCGTGGTAGTTTCAGTGACGTTGCAACAGCGAAGCAGAAATCTGGACAAAATAAACATTCAAATATTAAAATGTACAATGGAAAGTCATAAGCATAAGCTTTGTAAAATGTCGTGTCAACAAAGTTTAAAAGTGTGTTTACTAAAGCTGTAAACACATTTAGGTTTTACTAATGTGACGTTTATGTAACGTAAGCGACCTTAACCCTCGTGGAACTATTCATGACAAGGGTTAGGGTTAAAGACTTCTTCTGGTGCACGGGCACACAGAAGGGTTTTCCTTCTCCAAGTACAACAACAAAAGAATTCACAGCAAATAGTAGTGTCTTTCTGGCTTTTATGGGCCCAGAATACCATTGCTGGCAGACTGGTCCCCCTCCATCCGCTACCATTGCAAAAGGGTTAGGCTCGGGTTTTTCCCTGTGTGGAAAAACGTTATTCTCTTCACTGTTTTGGATCCACAATAATGCCGTTCCTTGGTGCCATATCATCACACAAAACAACATGTCCCATTGGTTCAGAGAGTAAAGCCTACACGAGATCAATACAAACATGCATGGGGCCTTTTCTCTATCGCTATCGCTCACACATACCATTTTTAACATCATAACGATCTATTTCGGCTTTAAATCACTGTATCTGAGCATCTCTGTGGTGCGCATCAGTTTCGGGCGCTCTCAGTCACAAAATGCCAACAGTCAGTTTGATAGAAAACAAATAGCACCAGTGCTCCAAATAATAATCTCATGTGACATCAGGGGGGGAAAAAAGTCCCATTCTTTACCCTAATTTCAAGCTCTGTCTCTGTTTTTCCGTATTTTGCTTTCCCATCCGTTCACTTCTCCGTCACTAAACCACAACAGTTGTGGGAAATCAGTGCCAGCTGTCAGCACTTTGATTTGATTGTAGAATGTGTCAATCAAGCCAAGGCACGTTGCACAAAATCTAATTCCAGTCACTCGTTATTTCTGCTCCCTCAGAGCTCTCTGCTGAGGGACTGACGTTGGCCGTCGCCTGTCGCACACAGTGAACGAGCTGCGGGGCAAACTGACCAGTGCGTCTGAACTTTGTTCCGCGTATCAAACAAACCCAACATGAGAGCACCATTTATTTAAAACAACTTCTTCTGGATCCCTTTGATTATTATTGCTCTGAGCAGTTTTTTTTGTATGGACGGCTTTCATGGCAGCAGTAAAGGAGGAAAAAAAAACATTCTTAATTCAAACTGCCAGCAGTGAGAGAAACACAGTGTGGGAATCCCCGTATCTGTCATGGCGGTTTTGCAGGTTTGAGATGAGCAGTTCAGATCTCTGTCAAACATCAAACCAGTGTCACAAATGGGATGTGAGTCTGACTCGTTCTTTCAGGACTCCCTCTTTCCTTACTTGCTCATCCTTGACAGTCTTTCCACGCAGACTCAACCATATCACTCTCCGGAGCGCTTTGATCCATTTTTTTTCGCCCCAAAATGTCCTTAAACTGTGAAAGACCAGAGGAGAATTAGAGAAAAGAAAACTCAGACAGCGTGACGGAATGAAGAAATAGCATCATATTATGGTGGTGGTGGTGGGGGAGGTAGTGGGGAGGGGGTTGACTTGACCGTAAAAAGACACGCTCTGTGTGCTTTCCAGGCGTGGAATGGGAACATATTTGGTTCTGCCTTTTGGAAGATGCACTGTGTGTGTGTGTGTGTGTGTGTGTGAGAGAGAGAGAGAATAAAGTGTGTTGTGTCAGCACAGGTGTGTGTGAAAGACTTTTTCCCCTGATGAAATATTGAGACTGTGTGGGAAATCCTGAGGGTAATTTTAAAAATCTCTGATTCAGGTCTTAGTGAATATAGTGTATATAATCGAGCTGCAACTAACGATTATTTTCATAATCGATTAATCTGTCGATTTTTTTCTCGATTAAACGATTCATCGTTTGGTCCATAAAATATCAGAAAACCTGTAAAAATGTTGTCAAACCTGGAAATGATGATGTTCTCAAATCTCTTGTTTTGTCTACAAACCAAAATGATTAACTTTTAATGATTTCTTTGTTATCTAGAGCAAAGAAATGAAGAAAATATTCACATTTAAGAAGCTTAAACAATCAGAAATCTTGTTTTAATCATGAAAAAAGCTTCAAACCGATTAATTGATTATCCAAATAGTTGTCGATTAATTTAGTAATTGATTAATAATCGATTAATTGTTTCAGCTCTAGTGTGTGTGTATGTATATGTGTGTGTGTGTGTGTGTATATATGTATGTATGTATGTATGTATATATATATATATATATTGTTAATCCGCACAATTTTTTAAAGAGACTACTATTACATAAGTATAGGAAATTATGTTTTTGGTTGCATTCATTTTAAAAAGTAAAGGACAGATTTGGATGTAGTTTATGGCCCAAGAATGAAATGATTATATTTTGGTGGTGATCTGGACAGATTTTTATTTTTTATTAAATAAGTTAACCTTGCAAGATAAGGGAATGTTGAGTGAAAATGAGTCACTCTGAGTGCTTTATCTAATTTATTTAATGTTTCTTCCAAACCCCAATCAGCTGGTTCCTATAAAGATACACGGCTAAAAAAAACAACCATATTTTTACTCTCCGTAAAAGTAAACGTTGTTTAAAGAGTGAGCAGGACATTAACCGTGTGTTTGAGTCAAGATAAGCTACAGTTTCCACGCTTGTCATAATCAAGGATGTCTCACTGATATGTTTTTACATTTTTTTGGAAAATAATAGAATTCTCGTATTCCCGAATTTGGTGAAATAAAAGCTTAGTTATTGTTGGACTGGATCTGTTTGGGAAATGGGTTGTATAGAATATCAGCAGACCTAATATTTTCGGGTTAATGCGAGGTGGAGGCACATTGTTAGGGTTAAGATTAGCGAAGGTCAGTGTCACGTCTCCTCCCAAGTGTGAGATTGCGAGCGCATGTGTGAGAGAGTCTGCGGTTCTATTCATAATCTCCCGTCTTTGTGTGTCCCACCGACAGTTTAAAAGCTTTCTATTTACCTTTCACACCAATCTTCCATTTTCAGGTCATGGAAGAAGATGGAGGTG
This sequence comes from Solea solea, assembly GCF_958295425.1. NCBI lineage: Eukaryota > Metazoa > Chordata > Actinopteri > Pleuronectiformes > Soleidae > Solea > Solea solea. Next base: position 15,948,488 of record NC_081147.1, on the reverse strand, counting down.
TCTGTGTGTGTGTGTGTGTGTGTGTGTGTGTGCACTGTTAAGTCCTCCTAGTGTGGGTGGACAGCTGGTCCAAAGCAGGCGTTTTAGACTCTAACAAACCGTGACATGTCAAACATGTAACGTAGACCACGACACGGCAACATCTAAAATGCCTCATTGACTCTCACCCAAGGCCTCAGGGAAAAGAAAAAAAACAGAAAAGAAAAAAAAATCTTTTTTGCTCAAACAATCCACTGACGCCATTAATCATTTTTTGATATTTTACGAGGGACGAGGAGGAATATGATTGTCCTAAAATGAGCAAAACAAATGCGCGGAGGGAAGTTCCTGGCTGTAGCTGCTGGAATCACCTCAGGATAGTTTGGCTCGGGGAACAAAGGTGTTCAGATATACAGTACAGTGTTTGAGTGCCTGTGTTTACTTCACTCTGTTTCCTTCTACCTCCTCCGCTGCGTCTCCCTCTGTTTTGAGTTTGTGTGTCAGTGCCTTTGCCAGGATTCATGTCAGTTATCAGACTTATTAGATGTCATCAAACCTCCATCGTCTGGCTCTGCTTTGTGTCTCAGCCTCTCCTCTCGTCTCCTTTTAACTGGCTTGTTCGCTCTTTTTGTCACTCTCGCACCACAAACACATACAAACATGGTTTAAATGTAAACTGACAGGGCAGACAAGTGGGAGGGGAGAGGCAGTGAGGGGGGGTGGGGGACAAAAAGAGCGAAAGCACAGAGAATGAAACGGCATGAGAAGTTACACAAGAGTCATTATGATTAGGAATAGCATCTCTTGCCTGAGCCTAAGCTCATTTACAGACTAAAAGTTTTAATTGATCTGCCAGCTGGACAAATATGGAATATATTCCAGTTTGGAGTGATTTGAAGTATCTGTTCAAAGAATTTTACTGGAAACCTCAGACAGATTATGGCTCAACAAATAAACTTTATAAAATAATAATTTCAACACCACATTTCTTCTTGACGTCGGTGCGATGCTACAATATAAGTGTCAGTGTTTTACAACAGATTTATGTAGTCTTCCATATATCTCCATGACCTTTGAACGTCATAGCAAAACTACTCATCATTACTATTGTATAAAGGATTTATAAATTCATAATTTATCATTAATAAAGTCATAAAGTTATGTTGCATTTTGGGGAAATGAAAAATAACAATCAAGTTGTATGACAAAAAATAAAACAAGTGTAATTGTTTTATTTTCACTGTCTGCCAAATGATAATAATTTCACTTACACACTGGACTCAGGGGTAGGGTAATCATAAAGATGTTACATAGCATTAGGTTTTAAAAAAACAAACAAAATGTATCTGTACTGTAAAGTCACACAACCAAATTAATAACCTGATTTTTTCCATTTCATTGAATCAAATGACAACCTTTAATTAAAAATGTAGATGCCGATTTCATGGAGAATCAATAATCAGTTAATGATTTATGATTTTCACATGTGACTAAGGAAATCGAGGATGATGTAAATGAGAACAAGGAGTTAAAGAAATTATGTGTTTTATTTCTCTGCCACTGCACAGTGAGGCTGCTTCTGACCTGTGATGTAATGTGTTCTGTTTTCCTGATGCTCCAAAGTGTGGGCAGACGTCTCTCCCAAAAAACGTCATGGAAGCTTCTTTCTCCGAGTTTGTTTTTAGGGGCCAAAATGAATGCACTTGTGTGACGTCAGGACTTTTCACGGTCAGGTGAGACTTCTGTAAGCCCTCGACACCCACACGAGCACACGCGAACATTCACTCGTGTACAAGCCACTCAACCATCAGATGAATGAACGCCCAGCCCCAATTTTCTCCCTAATTACTTTTGAAAACATGTCGAGGAGCTGAGCAACATGGGGAATGACAGCTCCCAGTGTTTTCCTACGGGACTAAGTCAACAAGCACAGACAGTGACATGAAAGAACTCACACATCTCTGAGGTGTTGCTCACTCACACGGACAACCAATTGATTAACTCATAAATCAACCTCATCCCAGGCCCCAGGCCCTGGAGCACCCCTGCACCCCCACCAACCCAAAAAAACGGCGGTGAGAAGGTGCAGCCCAACCCTGCACCCTAGAGCTAAGTAAGTGGAGGCGGGATGTTCACAGTCATGGCAGAAACCCAGCAGCAGGGAGAGGCCAGGTGGGGCAGGTAGAGTGGCTGCTAAAGAGTAAAACAAAAAAATAAAAAATAGGGTGGGGTCATGGAAATGACAGATACGGGATTAGTGAGTGTTATTCTAAATGACAGGGAGGGATGGAGAAGGAAAACACAGTGGGGCTTAAAGAAGGACATAAATGTGTTAAAAGGACAAAGCAGAAGATCGACTGAATCAAATAGTGTTGAGTGCTGCCAAACAAGGGGAGACGGATACAGAGAGGAAAAGAGAGACAAAGTCGAAGAATGCAGTAAATCCCTGAGCGGCTGAGCAATTCTCTGGAGAAAGGAAAGAGGAATTTTTATGTGCTGCAGGTGAGCAGAACAGAGAGGGAGGGAGAGGAAAGACGAGACAGAGAGAGCAAAGGAGATAGACAGATGGAAAAAGAGACAGAGAACGCGGGGGTGGCCGGGGGAATTGAGGGGAAGCGTGAAAGGGTTTGATTGTAGCAGAGAAAAGGGCACACGTGGCGTGAAAATGATGCAGAAATGACACGAAATGACACAAAATGGCTCCCCGTGCAGTAGGAGAGGACACAGGGAAGCAGGAAGGCAGCGAGACCGACGACGGCAAGATTGGGGAAATGGAGTGTAAGAAAAATAATGGAGAGCAAACAGGCGAGAGAAAGATATACAAGGAGGAAGAGGAGAGGAGGTCTGAGTCTCTGAAAGCAAATCAACAAGTGATTCTGTGGCCGTGAAACTGTCTGATTGGTCAGTTTCTTAAATTACATCACACAAAGCACAATCATCACGTGATCCCGCAATGTTATTAAAGATTAGCTGTAATAGATGATGTTTATCATTTCCTCAACAGTCAATTTATAAACTCTGCCAAGGACATTATGTTCTCTTTGTCTGTTTGTGACCAACATTACTCAAAAAGTAAAGGAAGAAGGAAGAAGTTGATAGATTTTTGTTGTAAATCTTGCGACATATTGGAGTGTATTCACAGTGTAAGTGCTTTCTCTCGTATTTGTAATGTACAGGTTGAGTGTGTGTGTGTGTGTGTGTGTGTGTGTGTGTGGATGTGCTGCATTGGCGCCATAAGCTTCATGTCCACTAAGTGGTAAAGTGACGTTTAGAGTGGTACAGCCTGATCTGAGTCATGTATATACTGTATGTAAATGGCGCTTTTCCACTACCCAGTTTTTTCTGCTTTTCCATTGGCGATAGTACCTGGTTCTATTTGATGAGCCGCGTCACAACCCCTTCCGCCGTATTCTAGTTCAGTGACTATGTCAGACGGAGTCTGTGCTCCGGTCATGCAGGAAGTACTATACCAAACCGCGCAGAGTCGAGCTGTGCCGTGCCGACGCCAGGCACGACGTGCTGGAACTGGGTAGTGGAAAAGCGCCAATATTTTTGTACCCCTGGTGGAAACGGGGCCATAGACTATAATGTAAAATCGACTGATTTTTGTCACCTGGAAAGTCAACAATGTCCAAAAAAGGCTCCTACTGGACAGTATTATTTTCCTCTAAATGGCAACATAATTTACAAAATTGACATGTTCAAATTAAGAAGACCTGGATCTAGTGATTGAGACGGTTAACAAGTCAAATTCCCTTTGACTTGCATTCAAATTTGATCATTTTTGCAACCAAGTGAGTTGTCCCCTGGTGGCCAACTGCTGTTTCTGTCCTACCTCTTGTGCTTCACTCTTCAAATGGAAAGACTGCGCCTATTCTTACAGTCTATTGTTGGAGCCTCAATAATTGTAGTGTCACCATATTTCTTCTGTTAGTAGGTGTCGTAGGTGTAACTTGACCTGTAACTTCAGACATTAGGTCATTGGCTGTCAGTGTTTCTGTTGATCATGAAATATTATTGAAAGCAAATCTGCTCATATCTCTATCATTTCCACTCAAAATGGAGCAATTTGTAGAACTTTAGATTTATGGTTATTATAGTTCTTGGGTTTTGGTGTGGACAGCTGTGAGACGCTGCTGCGGCCCCTGAGGAAGTAAAGTGAAATCTTGTAAAATGTGTGACCTAACTGTTTGTGGTCAAGGTGCAAAAACCAGGAGAATATATTGTATCTCATATGAGGCTTTGACCTCCACAGAGAGACAGAGGATTTTCCCAGAATCTTGGTGTGTTTTTTTTTTCTTGAGGACTAAAAGGGAGGTGGAGAGTGGAGCAAGAAGAGCGAACAGAGGAATGAACACAAGACGTGCTCTCCGAGTGCAAATAAAGACCAAGATGGTCTCGCACATCCCACCCCTCTGCAGGTCATCGTTCGATCACAAGCTGCCAATCGCACAGTGGAAACAGATCAAGTATTTTTTCTGAGCAGCGGAGTGTTGCGTCTCTCAGCTGCCTGATAGACTCAACGAGCTCGTAACGTTGATGCCTTGTCACTCTGCTTTCATTGAAGGACTCGCCAACTCACAGGGCCCAGCGATCCTGTTATGTGTTAGTTACAGCAATTTGTCTCCGCTTCGCTGACAGACAGAGAGAGAGAAAGAGAGTGAGAGAGAGAGAGAGGGAGAGAAAGCAGTGAGTGATGGCTGTTAGATATAGCAGCGTATATATGGACAAACCTCATTCTGACAAAGTTTTGACACATACAGATAATGATTCACACACGTGCTGCGTTTGCAAGCCCACACAAGGGCACACGCATATACACTATACAGACTATACAATGTGGCCTTTGTTGACGACTGGCAGTCCCTAAGTCATCGCCAACTGATGGTTGAAAAACATTCCAGGCCTCTTATCTCTGTGTTCAAGTGTGTTTATATACATGCGTCATATCTTTGTCAGCAGTAACCTTTTCTCCCATAAAGTGAAAGTCATGAGTGTGTGATGATGTGTCAGAGATGACACAGTCAGTTTCACTTCCTTCTTGGATAACGCTGCTTCTTCAGGTCCATGGCTGTGCTTGTTTGTCGGCGCATGGTCCACATATTTTGTGTGTGTGTGTGTGTGTGTGTGAGGCTGCTTGTGTGTGTCAGGGTGTGTGTGTGTGTGCAGGTGTGTACCTCGGAGGTGATGGAGGGGAGATTCTCATTGATCCCTTAATATCTGGCCTGAGGCAGGGAGAGGGAGTAGGGGGGCTGTCGAGTATGTGGGGAGGAAAAGGGCATAGACAAGAGCAACAAAGCCAAACAAGAAAGAAAATGGAGGCTGACAGGAAGTGAGGAAGTGATAAAAGCGAGGGTGTGGAAAAATAAGGGACATGCAATAACGATAAGAGGCTGCAGAGACCGCAAGAATGGTGGCTTTGAAGCAGACACAACAAGAGATCTGGGGTGGGATTATGTGAGGTGTGTTTGTACCTGTGCCTGTTTGTGCGCATGTAAATCCCTGACTGTCACAGGTCAGCGTGGTGTTTTTGGGGTGGAGGAGGAAGAGGAGCTCCGTGAGATAGTGTGATGAGAAAGGAAAGCAAAGTGGGAGGAGGAATGATGCAGTGGGAGGTGGGAAGCAAGAGATGAAAGGAGGAAAAAAAGAAAGATCGTAAATTTTCACCCGGACAGACAAATAAAAACTCTCTCATACCGCGCCTCAATCGCTCCATTTTTTTGCCATGAATGTGAGCCGGCCTTTGTTTTCCAGAGAACTCCTCTCCCCTTGTGCCAATCACCCGTAACCATCCCTATAAAACTCAAACAATTGCAAACAAAAATCCCATATGCATTTTTGTCTGTCCTCCCAATGGGCTCCCAAATGACCAGTTACACCACACGCTGTACAAAAGCGACTATTTATTCTCTCTTGAGTAACAGTACAGTATTTACACACTGGAGAAAAATAAATAAACATCTTGTTCAATAAATATTATAGAGATATGGTCCGTAATCTTTAGCCACGCCATCCAAGGCACATAGCAAAGACATGGCAATAGATTAATCTGAAAAACAAATCAAGCAATCTGTAAATCGCAAAAAAAAAGGAATGAAAGAATCCAACTCCGTGTGTTTAATTCTGTTATGTCAAGGAGTGCAAAGTGACTGAGAGGAACAGTTTGATGTTTTGGGAAATCTTGCTTTCTTGTCGAGAGCTGGATGAGTCACAAGAAGGTTGACACCACGCTCAAAGCAGGTGAGCTTAGCTTAGCACAAAGCCTGAAGTCAGATTTACGACCAGTGACAGGGAGGAGCTGACATAGATACCCACAGTGTAGGTTTTGATTTATGATTCAGCATCAGGTTTCACTCATTGATGGCACCACGTCAGCACCAAACGGGACATGTGGTTCTTTAGTTATGTTCCATAGTGCTACTGTAAGTGTGTGGCACCATATTTGTATTATATTATATTGTATACTTTGCCTTTGCTAAATAAAACATACCACAAAAAGGTTTACAACAGGAGTCTCACACTCAAATGACCTTGGGGGGCCACTGAGCATCCAGTCTGGTCAGAAAAAAAAAATCACACTAGAAATATTGGTAATGATCATTGTTTGACAGAATTTCAAAATAAAGTGTCTGTGTTGTTGTTCCTGCTATATTATTATTTCATTAAAACTGTATGCACTGACACAAAGGCAGCAAGTGAATTATACTTTAAGGCACCAAATACCACAGTAAGTGTGTGTGTGTGTGTCATGAAGATGGTACAGTTTGTGTAGCGCTGTTGTAGAGTTACTGTAACTGACCAGCCATCTCGCCATTGCTCAGCAAAACCTCCTCCTCTGTGCCCTTCGTCATGCCACTGGTCATTTCCTCCCGTCTTTCTCCCCTTTGTCTTTCACCCATTCAGAAATGTTCCCTTCTGCCTTTAGAGAAAATGAACGTTTGCTGATTCACTCATCTGGGGTCACTGAATCAGTTTTCACTCAATGGCTGCCCTGTCTCTCTCGCTGCCTGTCACTAAGTGGACCCTCATGAGTGTGCCTAACCACCTACAGTGGTATTTCTGTTGATCTATGAGCCGTGAAGTCCGGTAACTCGGCCCAGTCTCAGTGCATCTCGCTCAATGAGGGTTACAGCGCTGGTAATGTGCTGGCTTTGTGTGTGTTATAGCCTATTACTTCATCGTACTTCATTCAGTTATTCCCGTACAGTGTGAATGAATGTGGTAAGTATGAATATGTGCTTTTGACTGTTTATAAACTGCACATTCATATGTTAGTGTCAGTAACCTGTGTCTATATTAACACACTCAAAGATGTTGTTTTAGAAAATACTACTAACAAGAGACAACAATGGTGAAAAGTAAGAGTTGAGTTGTGGCCAATAAGAACTATTTAGGAAGTTAAGGTGGCAGTCTCTGCTCGCCTAAAACACGGGCCCACAGTTCTCAAACCAAAACAAAACCAGCAGCATTTCAAACGTCCTCGTTTCCAGGGTTCATAAACGCTAGGACAGAGTGAACAGCAGGCATATCTGGAGCAGAATGAATGCGTTTTTCAACAAAAATGGACTCGTGTGGATGTCGCTTCAGTGTCTCAGCCTCGGAATCTCTTCTTGAGGCGGTTAAAGTCCTTTGCCGATCGCCACAACCAAATCTGCAGCTCCCGCAATATCCAGAAACCCTCCACCTTCCTGGCAAAGTCGTTCATCGTTGGCCGCACTGACAGCAGCGAGGACGATGAAGAGGAGGTGGAGGAGGAGAGAAGTGGAGTCAGAGGAGGAGAAAGAAGGGATGTCCCCCTTTGTAAAGACAGGGGGACAGGCTGGGGGAGGAGGGTGTGCTTCTCACCTCCTCCAAACTGGTAGAGGAGGGAGAGGGTGGATAGAGGAGGTGGGAGGGTGGGGGAGAGGAGGGAGCGAGGAGGCCGGCGCTGATGAAAGAAAGCAGAGGAGGAAGAAGAGGTGGTAACTTGCACGTCTGTTTGCTTTTCCTCCACCACCATTAAACCTTTCTCTGCAATAAATCCATCTTCCTCTCTGAGAGTGTCTGACAGGTGAGAGTTCAGGTTGTAGCTGTACTGGTTGTTGTCATCGTCCATGTCGATGATCGGTTGTTGGTGGGAGTTGGATCTCTGTGCACTCAGGTACGACACTCTGACCCAAGGTTCAGGCTGTGTCTCCTTCCCCACTCCATCCTCGCTGATACTCAACAATCTTCTCCTCCTTGCCCATACGTCTTGATCCTGATCCTCATCCCTCTCCTCTCCAGCGGTCTCTTCTTCGACGGCAGCCCATTTTCTGTTCTCAGGCTCTTCCCTCTTTCCTCTCCTCCCTCTTTCTCCTCTTCCCCTCTCCCTTGATCCACCACTCCTTCCTCCAGCTGTGGTCGCCTCTGCTCTCCTCCCCTCTTTCCCTCGTCTTCTTTCCACTTGGTCCACATTGACGCCGTCCTCCTGCTCTCCTCTGACCACTCTCGTCCCACCTCGTTTCTGGTTGTTACGCTGACCAGACTCAGTCCTGGTCCCGGCTCTGGACCTGTACAGGCTCTGGCTCATCAGTGGAGCAGGTTGGTCACCGTCTGTCTCTGTCTGTGGGTACTGCAGCTCACCACTGTTACTTCTCATGTTTGCAGATGCAGGAGGAAGTGTGTAACTGAGCGTGGTCATCAGCGCAGATATTGAGCCCAGCAGTCCGTCCAGACCTGTGCAGAAATGCAGCAGGGAGATCTTGAGCGAGGGGCAGAGAGTGGACCGGGCGAGCTCTCTGACCGCAGCCAGCAGCACAGAGTACGCCTTCTGGTTCTGGGCAAGCCGGGCTTGGTTCTCCAGCCCGTGCCACAGCTCCAGGCGAGTTGCAGCACTGGGCAGCGTCAGAGCCGTGCTGTTGGGTCGTGGAGGAGAAAAGTCTTTCTCGTTAAATGGAGGACCAAGGTAGGTGAGCTGGAGGAAGTAAACACAATGTAATGAGAAAATGAACGTACAAATTTAATTGACAGTCTATATATATATATATATATTGGCTCATAACCTATAAACCTCACAAGAATAGAATAGAAAGCTTTTATTGTATTTGTACGACAACATTACGACATCACTTCTGACAATAAGTGTGAGGAAAAAAAAGATTCAATCATAAGACACATAAATATTAACTAAATATGAGACATGTAATGATAATAAAGTGCTTTAAAACACAGGTTACTGTACTGAAATACTAAATGTGACATAATGTAATTGTAGAAGGAATAAAAAATTATTTCTTTCCCCCTTCGTCTGTGATAGGGCTGCAAATAATGATTATTTTCTCAATTAATCGTGGAGTTGTTTAGTCCATAAAATGATGAAAATTATGATTGGTGTTTCCCAATCTTTTGGTGTTTGAATGTTGGCAAACTGAAATCAGCGAGTTTAATTTTATTCCATGAAACCACAGACAAATAATGAATTGATTATTAAAATATTTGGCTTTTAAAATACTCATGGTTAATTGATCGATCTCTGCAGTCCCAGTCTGTGAATAAACAATAAATGACTCACATATACGTCTTTGATTTCTTTCAGCTGATACTCCAGGTACTTTGTCAGTTCGTACGTGCTCTCTATGGAACTCCTCTCGCCGGCCAGGTTGTGTGATGAATCCATGGCCGTCACCGCGACCACGGCCAATAGCAGGATGAGCTGGTGTCGATGGACTGTGTGAGAATGAATTAAAAAGACTGTGATTAAAGCTCAGAGAGATATGTCTTTAATGACCCTCGATAATTAACACATGCAGAGGTATTTGTAGTTATAACAATGTGATGAACTGTATCTCCACTTTCATTTTGTGATGATGTCATCCAAACTCCTTAATTAGTTTGATGACTTCAGAACTCAACACACAAAATCTTCTCCAACACTTTCCAGGATTTGCTTAAGTCATTTTACAATATTCTGGTTTATTTCTTTGTCTCTATGGCGATGGCCTGTCTGTTTACATATTGCCAGGTCAGTCATCTGACACTGCCAATAAAGCTTTTTCCGTTTCCAATCTAATTTTAGAGGTTTCTGGCTGTCGGAGGTTTACTCTGGCTTCAAATAAAACCCCGCTTAATAGCTTCAGACAGTCAGACAAATGGCTCATACAGCATGTTCAGTGCGCCAGAACCTTCTATCTCTGTGAGGACGCTCACTGACATATTGCATTACCCAGCCCCCCTTTATACGCTCACATCAGCCCTCGCAGCTCAACACAAACACGCCTTCACCCTTGACACGGTGCCTTAAAGGTGTGTCAGACAGTGAGGACGGTCGAAATGTCCTCGCTCCAAAGGTTTCAAGCTGTAGACACACACACACACACACACACATGCACATGTGGCTTTCTTTACAATCACAAACATGAATGTGTTTTTATCAGTTGTTTATGTGTCAGCGTGTTTGTGTAGGTGTTTCATGTTACTGTGTGAGAATGTTTGTAGCTGTGCAATTAAATATGTTGATTGAATTCACATTTCTGTGAGAGCAGAAAATCCTTGTGTAGATGTGCTGATTGCTGTGTGTGTGTGTGTGTGTGTGTGTGTGTGTGTGTGTGTGTCTGTGTATGTGTGTGTGTAACACTGGGAACCTTTTAGTGCCCCTGTCTCTGGTTTCAAACAGAGAAAATTGGAGCTGAAAGGTGGTTTTCAACATGAAGAAAGTTCATGTACGTCCACCGATCTCCATCCTGAGCTCACTCACTCTCTCTGGACGTTTTCACTTCCACGCCGTTTCTTTTATTTCCAACTCTCACTCCCTCCATACTCCCTCTCGCCTTTCAGTGCATTTTCTTCCGTCTCTCTGCTCTCCATCATTGCTCGCTCCCTCGCCCGCTCTCATCCTCCTGACACGCAGACTGCAGGTCATGATTCATGCTTATAATTATGTAAAAGAAAAAAGAAAGAAACCCTGCTGCTGTTGAACAGGTGTGAAATATGTAACACACAATGTGTGTGACCCCGTCAGCTCTGTCTCGTTTGCTCACTCCGTCTTTCCCCCCGTCACACCTCGGGCCTCCTGTTGCTTTTCACGTCCCGATCATGCACTCAGACTTCTCCTCCCCACCTCGCCTCCTTATCTCTTTTCCTGCCTCGGGTCAAAATAACAGCAGTCAATTAACCCTGATTAGCTCTTACACTCCCTTTCAATTGCCAACCCTCTTTTTTTTCTCTCTCTCTCTTTTACTTTCATCTGTCCCATCTCGACGGGCGCCTCCGGGATGAATGACTGAGTTTAAGTGAGGAGCTTGAACAGATTGCAAAACATTTACCTTCGACACGTTTTCAGTGGTTCTATGGAAACAAGTTCTGACCTAAAAGAGTCAACACCTTTTACCTCTGACTCAACCTCTTACATTTGACACATCAGTATGCACTGCACTCCCTGGCAAGTCTGGGTAGAGACTTAATGATGGTATGTGCACTCACTACAGCGGCATACATAAAAACGTCTTTTGCGCAACCTAGAACAAGAATGTGTCACAAGTGAAAGATTTGTCTTGTTATGTCTCTATCAAATACAACAAAATAATCATTAAGAAAATGAAGTGATGCTACCTTTTAATTATAGTACAAATTGTAGTGATGACACAACCTTCATTTAATTTAAAAATGTATAAATATAATGACAGATTTGGGAAACAGAGTAGAAAAAAACAACAACACAACAAACCAGGTGCTTCACAGATGGTGACTCTGCCACTACCACTTTTCCCTGAGCAGTCAACGTCATCATCCTCCCAACTCTTTTCCCAAGTCATTGTGGTTGAGCCTCGGCAACTCCCACACGCTCCCACACATACACGCACCTTTAAATCAGTTAACTAAGCCTCCTCTGAACCTCTGACAGGTGATGAGCTAAATACATCTCAAAGCAGACACTTGAACATTCGGAGCTCATCAGGCACAGGGGTCCTCCCACTAAACCACCCCCATTAACATCACAACACGACATCGTTGACTCTCGGAGTAAACAGCCCTGCAGGGAAAGGACACACAGTGTGCAGGAAGGATTGGATTCACAGAGAATAAACCGGTACCCAAAAAAGAGCCTGGTATGAAGGGGGGACCCTCCTTCAACCCAAACTGATCCAAACTGTTTCCTTTTGTCTGCGGCCACATGCTCGGAGATGACTGCCAGACGCAAACAGGCCCATGTTTTGATTGAGCGCTGACATGTCTGAAAGCATCCTCTGCTGAAAACAAATGCTCTTTTGTACAAGTAAACCGAGATAAGTCAAACCCACAGCCATGTTGTAGTTATATAATATTATACTGAGTAGCTACACTGCAGTCGGCGTGTAGCCTGACTTCAAGGCGAGCCCTGCAGGCTTGGGGCTGAGTCTGTGTACCTGGCAGTGGAAGCACACTCCGCAGGGCAGGGTTGAAACCAGAACATTCTCCGTGGGAGGATTGCGTTACAGCAGCAGCAGCACAGGGGTTCCCTGCAACGACCGACTCTGCATGTGACTCTCCTCGCACATACCTATACGGTTACATGTGTGAACTCACTGGGAATCTCCATTATCAGTGACTGATTTTATTTTTGCTGATTGTAGAGTCAGATCTGAGTCTGGCTGCCATCTGCCAAGCAGAGCTGAACATGAGGTTTGAGCTCTCTGTGCCTCCAAATAGGTCAGAATTAAACACCAACACAGGGCCACAGTTCACAGGTGAATTCTGGGACGCAAAGGTCATCATCATCATCATCAAGGCCAAACAGGGAGCCGTGTTACACATTTGACGTTTTACACTCCAGACAGTGCTTTGGTATCCTGGGGTTTGTGGGTGTTGTAGGCCTGCCACTTGCATCCAGGAGAACAAGTATTTCATGTTTCCTGACATGCACCACCATCTGAGCTCCTACAAAAGCATTTAAAACTGAATTCGGTATTGTGGGAACACCATGTGCGAGTAAATCCCTCCAGTCTGGTGCCAAGAAAGGTTGCCCTCCGTTGCTCTAACCACTTGAAAGAGAACTTGGGAAACATCAGAAGGTAGAAGATGTTATAAATCAGGTCCAAATGTTTGTCATTTACTGCGCAACAATGATTAGTATTTAGTATTTGGTGAATGCGCTGTACTTTGGAGACTTTGACAAAATGAAACATAAATCCACCCGTGCAGGCTGATGTTTGGGGGGGGAAAAGGATATTGTTTACACCTCGGACTTCATTTGTACCTATCGTGTGTGGAGGTCTTCTGCTACATCAGAGCAAAGTAACATTAGAAGTGAAGTAACTTTGGCAGAAGTGACTAATAAATCCAGCCCTGGGTGATTTTTTTATCTCACAGAAAAAATATTAATGCACAGGATGTCAATGTAATACTGATCAATGCAAACTGACAGGGGGAAAAAAATGTTGCACGCTCCGGCTTTATATGCATTTATCTTTTATTTTAAATTGTATTTTTTTTTGGAGGGGAGTTTGGAAGACATCTAAAATTAAAAGACAATGCATATTTGAAAATGTCATCTACAATCTTACAGACAAATGCACATAGAGCGTCTGTGCATTGAAGTTGTTATGTTGTGCTGTGAGTGATTTAAAAGATCCAGTGTGAGGCCACAGATGCATCTCCGAAAACACAACTTCATTTTAAATCCCCCACACGATCGTCTGACTGACGTTAACGTCACATTTGTTCTGAGCGGTCGATACATTGTGTTTCTTCTAAATGCCATTATATGACCCTTTGTTTTAACTGTACAAACTCAAGCGTCACATTTCACTCCCTGAATGTTCACTGATCCTCCGCCTCGTCTCGCATATGTGTTGTCATAGCTAACGTGGCAGAGGCAGAGCTGCGAGCTCACTGTGACTTTGCTGAAAACAAAATCCCAGAGTCAAGAGGTTTCTCGTGCAGTTTGTTAATTATTCTGCTATTCTGGTGGCAAAAATGTGCCCCTCTGATAATAATGACACGTGTCCGTGACATAAAAACACCTGTGCTGGATGTCAGGGGCAAAAACATGCATCAGCTAAACTGGTGTAACACTGAAGTGGACCGAGACACACACCCCTGGACCACAGGTGAAGTGGGTGAGGGTGACTTTGTGGGCGAGAGCGGGGGTGGAGGGGTTTGACAGTCCGGGGTCAGGGTCGGTGTTGGGAGTCTGTGTACAGTTACAGGCCAGATTTATGTGCAGTCTGCACTCAATCAAAAGTGCATTCCTTCACTAACTCAACACACACAAACGTGCGCACACACACACACACACACACAGACATACACACATATGCATCCAGAATTGTACACTGGAGATGTATGCACAACGATTGTGCTGAATAAATTCATATAAACAAACCATTGTGTACTCAGACACACACACACAGAGAGATATCCTCTGCAGCTTTCTGTTCATGCTGGATTTTTCAATTGATCCCTCTTGGCAGTGGACTCACACTCAAAACAAAGGCGAAAGAAAACACACATTTAATGCCCATAAACTCGCCCTCGTCGTGAACTCAGTGTCCTCCTCCTCCACCTTGTTGTCCTGCTGTCTGTCTGTCTGTCAGTCTGTCGGTCTGTCTGCCTCCTCACCTTATAAAACAACCTATCCCTGCCTTCTTTTTAAATCTGTGAATTCCAGTGGCTCCATGCTTTATCGCCATGTTTGGTTTCAATAACCAGTTTACCCCCTTCTCCCCAAACTAAATCTCCCCGAAACATTAAACTTTTCTTACTTCCTTTCTCTCCCTAATTGCCATTACCCTCTCTTCCTTTCACTAACTGACTCCACTTGTTCCCTCTGTTGACATCGTTCATGCCTCCTTAGCCCAGTTTCAGACCTTCAGTTTTTAATTTACTTCTTAATGACTTAGTTTAGTGGCTAGGCGGGCTCCTGAGTGACACTAATGTCCTCTTGTATTATGTATTACTGTGTGTGTTGTGGCTTAGAGCTGTGGCAGTCTGCATTTCATATGTTGTCTGCTGTTTGTTTCTGTTGTTATTTATGAGATTTGTCTCCCGGGAATATAAAATCATTTGTTTATCCACGCAAGTATTTCTGCAAATACAACTTTTTGCTCGCCCACGTTTGTTTTACAGCCACAAATACCTGCTGGTGGAGACAGTGTGAAGCTATAATTAGCACTTAGATGAAATCCATTGTTGCATGTGGCCACTTACAAAAACTCTGCAATGTATTAAACTTAAAGGTTAGCTCCAAAATGCAGACAACAATAATAACAGTGATTTGCGAAAAGTGAATTTTAATGATTTATGGCGGCGGATTGATTTTACTTTTCACTTTTAGTGTATTCATATTTTAGTAGTGCTGCTTTCACTGGAGGTGAAAGTGAGGAAAGATGTATTTGGGCCTTGAAAGATAGAGACAGAGGGAAGGAGGAGGAGGAAGAGAGGATTTGAGAGGACGGAGGGAGAGGAAAAGGAGTTGGTGGAGGAGGGTGGGGGTTTCTGAAGCGAGGGGCCATGTTAATTTGGGAAAAATGTAAACAGCATGTGTAACTGTTCAAAGCGTGACCGACTCATTTTATATCACCCCCCCACACCCCCCTCTCTCTTTCCCTCTGGGTGCTGCTAACTTCTGTCAATCTGCACTGCATTAACCCCTCTACCACCAGCCCCCCCAATAACCCCCCAAACCTGACCCTCCACACATCGTTTCGACGTCCCTGTGTATATACATTTTGTGTGTGTGTGTGCATATGTGCGTGTTTATGTACCATGAAGAATTGAGGATGGCACTGAATGAATCAAAAGATGTGAAAGATTCACGTTTCCTCTCTTTTGCACATCCCTCTCTCCCTCTCTCCCTCTCTCCCTCTCTCTGTTTCCTCCTATTGGCTGGTGTGCTTGAACTCACTGGTCCGACACACACTCACACTTTTATTTGAAACACACCGACACTGATTCAACCCTCCCAGCAAAAACAGGGCTTGTGTGTGTGTCAAATGTGGCATTTTCACCAACAGCTGAGGTTCCTGTATATTTATCTGCTCTGAGTTCCATCATCATCATCTTCATCATCATCATCAGCAGCAGCAGCAGCAGCAGCAGCACATTTCCTGAACTGACTGCTCACATGATCCGACCAGGAGAGTGAGGGAGGACGGCAGGAGATGCAGGAGCAAGAAAGTTCTGTACTGTCCCTCTTTCTTTCTCTCAACCCCTATAGAAGACATGGAGCAGCAGCCGGACCAGTCTTCCCAGGGGGAAAGTCAGTGTGTGTGTGTGTGTGTGTGTGTGTGTGTGTGTCTGTCCTCTCACACCCTGACTAACGTGAATCGTGTACTTTCTCATATCAGTGACAGCTAACTAGACAGGGTCTTGAGACCCCGTTTCAACCCTTGTCATTTTTTATTTTGACACCACACACACATGCACACACACTCAACCCCCCCAAACCCCCCCCCCCCCCCCACACACACACACACACAGGTTTGTGCAGCTATTCCTCCAGCCCGAAAACTTAACCCTAACCCTGAGGTTCTGCCTCATTGGGACGAGGTTTGAGGACTACTGGTCCTGACAAGTTCATGTTTATGCCAGTACAGGTCCTTAAGAGGAAACAAATACAAGCACACACACACAATAACTTGTTTTCTATTTAAAAAAAAAAAAACAGTCAAACAAAAAGAATAAAAGAAAAAATAATATTTAATTCCTTTGCATTGAACTGACTTGTTTGCTCCTTGATATTTTGAAAACAGTTAAATGTTATTTTTTGAACATTTTTGTGGTTTCATGGTGAGCCTTTAAAGGCATCTGGTTCATCAACATTCTTTTTTCTATCTGCTGGAGGTTTAAAATCAAGGTAATATAACTAAATTCACTGACTCTTTCTATATATTGTCCAAATAATACAGAGGTATTGATTTGAACGCGTGAGATAATAATGTGATTTTGAACGTGTACGAAAACACCAACCACATATTCTGTAACACCCACTCCTGCGCTTGTTCACAACTTGTAATATTTAGTTTTGCATAAAATGGGAAGTTAAACACGAATTTGAACTGCGGAAAACAAAACGTTCTCTTTTTTTGAGGGTTTTATATCCATGCACTTACCTCCGCAAAACCTTTTCATCTCTCTAAATCTCTTTATTCCGCTGTCAGAGGTTCATCCACTGCACAAATGATTTCTCTTCTCTTGGTCCAGGTTCCTTCGATGCCTTCAGTGGAAAAAAAAAACACCGCAAACTTTTCACCATGTGAAGTTAAAGCGCTGCGCTTCACAGAACTCTGGAGGAGATGATGAAGAAAGTGTAATCCTGTGATGAGGATGATGATGATGATGTTAAAGAGATTTACAGAGGAAGAATCAGGATGGTCACAGGATGGAGCTCCGCTGCTGTGGTGTTTGGTGTGTGTGGTCTGTGACAGACTGACTGACGGCGGAGGCTTTTTGTTACCTCCTCCTCCTCCTCTTTTTCTGCCCCTGTCTCTCCATCTTTCGCTGTCCTCCTCCTCCTCCTCTTCCTCAGTGCTGCTGGTGAATCACCGGATTGACGCATCGCAGCTCGGCGCGGCTCAGAGCCGCTGAACCACGGGACTTGTTGCAACTCATTTCCGTCTCCCTGCCTTCTTTGTCGTGCTCGAAAACTTGATCTGACTGCAGCCGTTTGATCTTTAATCGGCTTTAGCATTAATTGTGTCACCTGATTCAGGTGCAGGTCAGTCCCGCGCAAACAAACCTGGCAACCCTGCGACCCACGAATCATCTCCTCTTGTCCTCATCTCACTCTCTGACAAACTTTTACTCATTTATATTTTAGTTTATATTATAAATGTTATTCGTTCTTTTAATAAAGCAAACCACTGAGCAAATTACACAAATGTTACGTCTCAAAAGGCCCCAAATTATTTAAAAATAATGTAATTTATCGACCTGAGATTATCCTTTATTACTCCCACTGCGGGGACAATTTTACAGTAGAGGACATGAAGGTAAATATAATATAATACAAGAATAAAAAGGATGAAATACAATATATATTGTGTACAACTTGGAACAATTTTAAATAAGATAAGATACGATTTAGCACCACAAATGGGAAAATCAGTGTTACAGATTTTACAGTAAAGGGTAAAATAACAAATGTGCACTTTCAACAATTATAGAAAAATATTAAATATTAGGATAAATAATAGAGCAGTATATACAATGTAGACAGCGTGTACATTGTGTGTGTGTGTAAACATGGTAGAGGATTGCGCATATTGCACTGATATGAATAAAATATTTTGTTACAAAAGATTTAACACTTTTGCGCTGATGTGAAGAGCTCAGTAAAATGTGAAAAACATAAAAATTCAAAATGATAATAATTTTAAAAAGTTTTCATTGATTTAAATGGTGAGAAAACATTTCACTGAGATGAGACGTTGCTTCAGGCCTATAAAATTAAAGAGGCCTCACATAAATTGCGACAAAGACGCGTTTATAAAGGAATAATCCGTCGGTTTTTCCCCCCCTGTGTGTTTGTTTCTCAGAAAAGGAGAGGGTAAAGACAAGTGTTTGCCTGTTCCACGTCGTCTCTTTCTTCTCCCTTCATTCCTCAGCTTTTAGTGTGTGTGTGTGTGTTTTTCATTGACAAAGGGATTAGAGTGATCTTCTTCTCTCACCTCCAGCTGTCACTCAACATACCAACATCAGCCCACCCCAGTGCAGCGCATCACATCTGTGTTACTGTTCTGTAACCTACAACAAAAGGAAAAAGGTATGTCTGAACTCACTGTCATCACAGACTGGCCGAGGGCCAGGAGCGTCACAATCACTGGTGCAGTTTCAACTGAAACTTTACACAATATTAATAATAGACATGATAAGAGCTTTAAAATATGTCACGGTTTATTTCATCTGCAGCCTTAATTTAAAAGGGTTAAAAGCCTCTCTTTTTAGCGTTATTCTTAGCCTATGAGTTGTATTTATGTATTTTTTTATTATTTATTATTTGATATTGTATTTATTTAATCAAACTATAGATACATTATAAAATACAATTTGAGGCCTGCTAAGAAAAAATAAATTAGCCATCTCTAACAGGTTAATCTGATAATTCTGATGATTTAGTTTTTTATTTCAAAATTCAAATAACCAGCTAATTGTGCAGCCAAATACACACATTTTACGATAAATTTAGTTAAATGTTACAGGAGAAAATCCACACGTTTCACTGTGTTAATAGTGTGTTGTGCTACAATTCTGACGTTAGAATGGAACAGGATTTTCAATGTATTTGATTAGATCCATTATGGCGTGCGCCACCCAGTGGTGACGGGTTGATTACTGCAGTCTGTTGTGTAACGCGCAGACTCCGTAACAACGTTCATTTTTCCTCAAGCAAACGTCGAAATTAGTGAGTTATTGTTTGGTGTGTTAGACACAGTTATATCATATAAATAATTCAGCGTATTTTTTCTTATTTCAGGTTTTAATAATCAAAAATAAAAACAGTTCACCTAAGCGGAAGTAAATACAAACATCCGCTGACTTCTTCCTGTGACGTAGCGCTAGCTCCCGATGCTACACGCGGGAAACTGGTGAAGCCACTCATCATATATACAGTAAGACCTGCAGTTCTCATACTTTATTTACCGCTTATTTAGAACATAATTTGTTGACATGTATAGCTTTTAGTGGAGTAAGTGTTGCATACGCGCTGTATTTACTGGTGTTTCGTTGACAAAATTAACTCCGGGCATCTCTTCTATTCTGTACACCGGCCTCGCTCTGTGGAAGCGCTCGATTTTGACGTACGCTGCGTCTCAGCGTGGCGGTGTTCAAAGCGAGTACCGTTCAGTAAAGTTATCCAGCGGAACGCCGTGCTTTGAAAGAAGCCTACCCGATGCTGCTTAAGTTAGCCTCGCTATTGTTAGTGGCGCAGCATGGACGTTAATAGATAGCAGTTTGCGTATTATGTTCATTTTAAAGTGAAGACCAATAATAAACGCAGCTGAGTGGTTAATGTTACTTTAGGAAGAAGTTGCTGAAAACGTTCATAAAACTGAGTGAGTTTGTTTTATAGCTAACGTCCAGTATCATTAACTGTTAGCTAGCTGACAGTTAGTGAGGGAAACCATTTAACTATACGTCTAACTGATACGTTTTCCTATAATTAATATGTATATGCAGTGTATAATTCATCTGTTATGTAATGTGACGGGTATTTGGGATGTGTGAAATGCTTTGGCAACAGCACAAGTTTCCATTAACTGCACTAAACCGAGGGAAACAATGATTTTATGATTGCTGAATGATTTTTACGGCATCAGACACTGTTTTTGGTTAAACACATGAACTTGGAAGCATATTATAGTCGTCGTCATGGCATTATACAACACATTTATAAACAGTCACAAAGTGCTTTACGAGACTGAAATAAAAGGCAAAAAGCAAACATGGTAATGATACAACATGAAGCAAAACACATTAAAACAACGAAACTAGTTCAATTAGACTAAATAAAAGCATTGTGGTTTTACGAGGTAAAATTCTGATACTTGTAATACTGTTTTGTTTTTCAGGATAATGCTACTATTGCCATTATTAAAATGAAACTCTTGCTTTAATTCCTCTGTGCCACAGCAAGATGTTTGTGGAAATTTGTGAAGCTTCAATGCATTTTCTTCTGTCTGATTATAGAACATAACCTTGCCTGGAGCTGAGATGGGAGACACGCTGGAGTTCAACGAGATTTACCAGGAAGCTAAAGGCTCCTGGGTCAGTATCTTCATCTACTTTTTTTCCATCTGACATGTAAACAGGAACCTATTGATGGGTTGATATTTGCTTTAAAACGTGGGGGTGGGAGGTACTAATATAGTAAAAAATATAGTTCCAGTCCAGTCACCATCGCCAGGATCACAGTTATCGGTACTTTCTCTTATGTTTTATAATTCAATTCCAAAACAAATGTCATGGTTTATTAGAAATAATAATGTCAATTTTCAATAAGTAATTTCCCAAACATGACACATTTTGTTATATGTTGTTGTCCTCCTTCGTGCAATACTATAATCAATACGGCAGGGCAAATATTACATAATATATTTTAATTCATAAATGAAGGCATTCTGAAGTAAACAGTTGCTGCCAGTTTCACTCGCCGGACATAAATACGTCATGTCACCTCAAGTTACCTGGCCGAAGAAGAGGGAGATTACAGCAGGATAATGGTGGAGAAAGCTACGTGAAGAGATGCCCCATCCACGTTTAGTACATAGGCTTTATCAATTTGTTCTCTATGTTGTGAATAAATAGACAAATCCTGCACTTTTAACTTTTAAGATGTTTTGTCTTCTTCAGTAAGACAGATATCGTGATGTATCGCTATATGATTGTCTTGAAGTATATTGATTGTCACAGAATCATCATATTGTTATATAATTGGTATCGTGGGTCGTGTATTGTATAGTGAGGTATCCTGTGGTTCCCACCCCTAAGGTCAATGCTCAAAAATAGGACTTTATATTTGTGGTATCCTCTGTCCACTTTTATTAAAAGCTGTTTTCACTATTTTCATTTGATTCATTTGCAAATTTAAAAGTGTCTGTGTATAGCTGTAAAACAGAGTTGAAAATTTAAAATGCTACTGCTGTACAATTGAAAAGAATTTTGAAATGATGACTTGACAAGATAATTGTTATAATTCAAAAATGTATCAGTGATTAACAGCTGTAAATGAGTTGCCTGTTTTGTCCCACCATAAATTGTAAAACAGGAAACATCATTCATTTTTGATGAGATGGAACAAGTAAATTAATTGTGTCCAAAAATGTATGTTTTCCATCAAACTAATTAATTATTTGGCTTTGATGTTCTTACTGACCATAAGGAAACATTTTAACACAAGTCCTGTGTCTCTTTGCATGTTGTTTCTTTGCTGCTGCAGAATGATGGGCGGCTGCGATTCAGCAAACAAAATGTGGTTTACAAGAGCAGCAAGACAGGGAAAGTGGACAGCATCTCTGCTGGTGATCTCAACATGGCCCAGTGGAGGCGAGTGTGTTTAGGACATGGCATCAAACTGGGCACCAGCACAGGAAACATCTACAAATACGATGGCTTCAGGGACACAGTAAGTGTGGTTCTACATGTGCACGACTAAACCCTGCAGACCCTGTAAAGTTTGATAATTTGAGTGTTTGCAATTTAAGAAGTGATTTTACAGAGTTTAAAGTTTAGAAATCTCAAGCGACAGTGGAGAATTATAGGCTCACACTGTGCTGTTTTGTTCAGCGCTATGTTTATGATGAAGAATGAAACACAAGCAAACCGACCACTTCCACTCCACATCTGACATTTCCCCGAAAAACGCTTCCACGTTGCGAAAAGTCAGCCACTAGTATGTGTGCGTGCGTATGTGTGGGTTTGCCATCAAAACTATGTGAATGAGTCGTCTCTTCTCCTCAAACCTCTTAATGGGATTAATGAGGGAAACCAGCATGAGCATGTGTGTTCTATAAACAGTGTAATCATCGGCTCATGTGAGTCAGTGTTTATATCAATCCGCTGAAACAATTTGGCTCAGAGGACGGACAAGAAAAAAAGAATTGTGGTCATGTTTGTTTTTTATCATTGTATTTTTTCTCCCGGCTGCTCTGGGTGTGTGGGGAATGTCCACACATGAGTGAGAGACTGTGATGGAGGAGCTGGTACAGACTGGACTCTTGTGTGTTGTGAGAGGCGACGTCTCCTGGGGTTAATCAGCAAATTCTTTTGTGGAGATGGATCCTCTTTTCTCAGAGGGCAGGCTGTGATGTCATTGTTTATTATCACACAGCCAGTGTCAGTAATTTAGAGTTGGCCAGAGGTTTAGTCACTGGCGAGCTGAGGATACAGTTTGATTTATCTGTTCTCCTGCGACGTCCTTGAATAAAATGCTGAATCTCTATCAGAGAGTCTGAGTGTTGCGTAATTGTCATCTGTTAATGCCGTGACAAGTGTAATTTGTCATAGGCATTCTTTACATTTAATGGCAGCTTACACAACTGGTCGTTGAGGTTGCCTTTTGTTGACGGGGCCAAATATCGCACCTTTCCTGTATCGACTTGCATAATGAATTCAATATCAATATCTGACATTGAGATAAAGCCATAAAAATAATCAACTTTGATTCATCTCTGACTCTGGTTCTTGTCACTGGAAAAATATCAGCTTCAGTCTGTCTCTGTTTTACATAAGGGAAGACTGAATTGTTTTGTTTTCAACAGTGTCACAAAAGTGCTGTCAAGTATGAGAACAAACTCCAGGCTGTTTGCTCTACGTGACAAAGCACACCAAAAATATGCTGTATGAGATGTGTATCATTACCTGGACATGAAATGACCTGAGTGCTATGACACTTCAGTCACATCACTAACAAAATCGGGAGCAGGACTGATGAGGACACTGAAGTAGCACATGCTCAACCACATACATACATTTATTAACACCACTGTACACTTAAGTCTGATTTTATGCATTTAAACATCTGCTCTCACATGTTCTCCTGTTTCAGAAATCCTTTAATCCTAGCTAACAAACACACTGATGAACTTGATCTCTCTCCCTCTCACACACACACAGAGACTCTGGGCTCTAATTGGCTATAATAACCTTATGTATAGGCAAATATCCAGGTGCATAAACTTTGTTTCCCACAGAATCTCTCACACACACACTCTCTTACCACAATCATTTCCACATGTGTGCACTTCCACGACAGTGTCTGCCTCTGTGTATGTGTGTGTGTGTGTGTGTGTGTGTGATTGAGCATGTGTTTGTCACTGTGTGTGAGTGTGAGTCTTTTTTCCAGTTGTAAGTGAGCCTGCAGGATAAATAAACAGGCTGATTGTCAGGTCTGGTGTGGAGACCAGGAGGACGGATGGATTACATCCACCTCCAGAGTTCCCAAGAGGCTAGAGCAGCAGGCGTGGTTGTAATTGCGTTGTGATTAATTAGCCTCCATCCCCCTTTCTGTTGTAAGATGTTGTGCTAAGCTTTGACCCATGCAGTTCTTGTGCATTTACTGACTCAATAACTCACAACCGTTGTCCTTTTTCCTTTTTTATTTTGCTTTCCTTTATCAGGACTTTGAAAAGATCTCTGAATTTTTCAAGGCTAACTACAAGGTGGAGCTTACAGAGAAGGACATGTGTGTGAAGGGCTGGAACTGGGGAACAGCCAAGTTCTCGGGTAAGAATACACAAGATTAAATATCAGCAACATCAGTGGGTCTCTAGTGAAATCTAACTTATGTAGTAAAAATTAAGAGTAGGCTTAGAAACTGTCCATGCAGATGCTGTGCCAGTGTGCTCACAGCAAAAAGTGCTGAAAGCACATTTCACAACTGCCACTGACCGTTCTCCCCCTCTGTCCTCATCTCAGGGTCGCACTTGTCATTTGAGGTAAATGACAATACTGCATTTGAGGTTCCACTTTCTAACGTCTCTCAGTGTGCCACGGGGAAGAATGAAGTCACTCTGGAGTTTCACCAGAATGATGACACTGAGGTTTCCCTCATGGAGGTCCGATTCTACGTCCCGCCCAGCCAGACTGATGAGCGAGTAGACCCTGTTGAAGTGAGGAAGCATCTCCCAATTCTTTTTTTCACTCGTTTTTTTTTGTCACAGATTGCAAGTCAAAGTTTCTAAAAGGTTGTCTAAACTTTGTGAGTGGGATTTTTCTGCAGGCGTTCGCCGAGAATGTTTTATCTAAGGCTGATGTGATCCAGGCCACAGGAGACGCTGTGTGTATCTTCAAAGAGCTTCAGTGTCTCACTCCCAGAGGAAGGTAGGGTTCAGTCATTTATGTTACTCATTTATGTTGTGTTATCACAACACATCATATTATCTCACTGATGTAGGAGAATTCAGCAAAACTACCCATATGTGTTGTTTTTTCTAAATCAGGTATGATATTCGTATCTATCCAACCTTCCTTCACCTCCATGGTAAAACCTTTGACTACAAGATTCCCTACACCACTGTCCTGCGTCTCTTCCTGCTGCCACACAAGGACCAGAGGCAGATGTTCTTTGTGGTGAGTGGATTTTATATTATTGTATTGTCCCCCTTGCTGTCAGACTTTCTCCCTGTGGCTGTCTCGGTTGTTACAACTAACACACTATTCACCCTCCTGTTGTCCTCTCAGTAAAAGTCAATGCTCCTCAATTATATCCACAACCTAATTTAACCCATTTTTTTCAAAATGAAAAAAAGGGTAGCACAGACATGGATACAAATAAACAAGCAGACAGTACCGACGATACACATGACAGGACAATTAATAAAGGTAAACTGGCAGCTGAAAGAGCTGACTTGAGGTGAAACCTGTTGCTGGAGCATAAATTAAAAAAGTTGTGCGACTCACTAAGTTTTATCAAGTGACAACTGTCAAAAGTGTTCAGCGATTGAGAATAAATCAGGCTTTATGTCTTCATGTAGACCCGACAGGACCTGCAAATGTGTCGAGTCGGGCCTCTGGCTTCCTTTTTTCTGCTCATAAAACACATTTCTTGCAGGTTGTAAATGTTGTTTGTTGTTAATCATCACTGTTCATGTGTGGTGAAGAGTAAATCTGGTTGCCCGCTTGATGGAGAGGGTCGGGTTTTAATTTTCAAGCCCGTTGAGAACTTTATCTTCATACCTTGTTTTTTTTTTTTTTTTACCCCATTTTTGTTGTTTTTATAGATCAGTCTGGATCCGCCCATCAAGCAGGGTCAGACGCGTTATCACTTTCTGATTCTACTCTTCTCCAAGGAAGAGGACATCAGCCTCACCCTCAACATGAGCGAGTGAGTATGTGACAATAAAGAACAAAGTGATATTATTGACTGTGTGTCGCTAAGTGTATTATGTGCTACAGGTGAGCATAACATGTATGTTACACTACAAGGCCTTACCAAGCTACTGTATATTCATTTCAATCATGTAGGTTGCACAGCATATATCCACTAGAGGGAGGCAAAGCTCCAGACCAGTATAATCCATGTGTTTGCTGTACCACAACCAACTCTTTCTGTTTTGGCCTTGTCTCTTCCAAACAGTAGAAAGCCCAAAACTAAACCTGTCCTTCATTGTGTGTTTACCAGGGAGGATGTGGAGCGTCGTTTTGAGGGAAAACTCAGTAAGAATATGTCAGGCTCACTGTATGAGATGGTCAGCAGGGTGATGAAGGCACTGGTCAACCGCAAGATCACTGTGCCTGGAAACTTCCAAGGGTAGGACACTTCTCTATACAACAACATGTGTTTCTAGTAAGGTAAGAAAATGAACTTAACAGGCCTCATTCTACCACAGTCACTCTGGGGCTCAGTGCATCACCTGCTCCTATAAGGCGTCCTCTGGCCTCCTCTACCCACTGGAGAGAGGCTTCATCTACGTCCACAAGCCGCCCGTACACCTGCGTTTTGAGGAGATCTCCTGTGTCAACTTTGCCCGCGGCACCACCACAACACGTTCCTTTGATTTTGAGATTGAGACCAAGCAGGGAAACCAGTACACCTTCAGCAGCATTGAGAGGTGAGGACACTAGGGCTGTCAGTTCAACTCTGTGAATTTGGGGCTAAGAGTTCAAACTTGGAACATCCTAGAAGTGCAGCAGATCATGTGAAGTAATCACTGTGAGTGCAACTTGGCATTTCATCCTTCGACTCCATCAGCAAAATAAGATGGTGATCTTTTTTGATCTCAGAACCTGGGTGAAAATGGGGTTTGGAAAGGTTTTTTTTTTCTGCACTGTAGTGGTTTTGATTACTCATGATTCCACTTTCTGATCAATGTTATCTGCGGAATATCCTGACCACTCAACACACTTAGTTCTGGTTTCTGGCAGGGTTTCTGGTGGTATATACATTAAAAATAAACCACCTCTGCATTAAATTTGCTGCACTCACAATTGAACCACTGGTCCATGACTCTGACATGCATTAAAAAAATCTCTCTTTTCAACTTCTGTTTGTGAATATGCAGGCTCTGAGCCTTATAATTCCCATTACTAGTTTAAGATATCATCTTATTTAACTGGGTCCAAATCTCTGCAGTCAACACTGGAAGCCACAAAAAATGGGTCTTTGGCCCAGAGGCTAATTCATCATGTGTTTATAAAAGCAATGAGAGGTTGTGCATAAACTAATCTGACCTAACTCGTACTGTATTCAGTGATTTAAAGAATAAATTATAAGCACGATAACAGAAATGTCATTTGCTGATGTATTAAGCTTTGATTGCTATTGAGGTAAATGTTTTAGTGATACAGATTAAGGATCGTGAAGGGATTTCGGGCAACGTAACCAATGACTTCTTTGCTTTTAGAGAGGAATACGGAAAACTGTTTGACTTTGTCAACGCAAAGAAGCTCAACATCAAGAACAGAGGTTTCAAAGAGGTAAACCTTTTTTTGTTTCTTTTTTTTTTTTTTAAACACTTCTCGGTTTGTAAGCAAAGACATTGCACCTGTTTTGAACCATCACAGATAATGATGCTTGTTGCCCTTCTCTTGTGTGTTTGTCCTTGTACTCCTGTAGAAGAAGGTGGGTATGGTCACGGGCGTCATGTGTGGATTAGACACTTGATTTTAGTGGTCTGGATTTATTTCTCCTTGCATGGTGTGCTGCTGCTGATTTGTGTTCATTTGACTGATAATTGTTTCCAATAATCTTGATTTGGTTTGTGGTTGATGCGGCTGGTGGAGATCCTGATAAATCTCGGCTGATTTATGACTAATCACGGGTCATGGGGCAGGGAGTGTGCGAGTGTGTTAATTGCGCGTGCACGCTTTTGTGTGCTGGTTTGTTTGTGTTGTGCTGACTAAGGTGTGGCCCCGGGTCTTCTGGTGAGCTTTAACACTTCACACAGCTGTCCTCACGACTGCTGCCTAACATGGGAAATGCAATCTAGTGCCGTCTTTTCACATATACATGTCGCCAGTTTGTCCGACAACAGTGGGTACATCTGTTGCCATGGTGACGGGGTCATCAGAGCAGGTCAATGAAAATGAATGGACTTGTTCGTCATTTCCTGTTGGTGATTTAATGAGACCTGCATTGACGACTTGTCTTTCCTTCCACTGTCCGACACATACTGATGCATGGAGATGAAACGCAAAGAAAATTGTTTGGTTTTTAAACTTCAACCCGATGAAGCTTGACATTTAAGACATGAACACAGAGGGTTGACTAGTCGGCAAACTTTTTGGTTTGTGATTTTTAAAATGAAACGATGGACTGGTCAATGATGTCTTCTGTGAATATAGATGATAATAGTAATTTATTGTCCAATTGGATAAGCACATTTACACAGGGTTCAGTACAGTAAGTTGAGATTCAATGTGCATTCTTACCCATAATATCCAGCATACATTCTTATATTTAAATTAAATGTAGGTTTTCATATTTCTGGCATGTCCTCCCAAACACATAAGGGGAAAAATAAATAACAACAGTCATGTTACATCAAATCATTATGGTCTCTCCACTCTGAAATTTGGAATAGAAACTAATCAACTGCACTGATAATTGATCAGTCGTTTTGTCTTCTATTAAGCAATAATGGCTTAATCCAGTTTCTCCCAGTATTTGGTGAATTGATGTTTTTTCCTCATTTGATTTTGTAGACTAAACAAGTAAGGATGTGGTTATTTTCAGCAAATAAGTCAATTTTGAAAGAGTTAATGCCTATGCATTGTTAAATAATTAATTCAAGCTTAACTCAAGTTGCATATAAACATAATGCACTGAATGACTTAGTTATAGATATGTAATGTTTCTTAAATTTAGTTCTGTTGTGGTTGAGGTGTAAAATGCCCATCATGTCGATCTGTGTCACAGCAGGATTTGAGACAGGTTGTGCTCTAAAGCTGCTATCAACACTATGAAGTGAAGAGAGGCTGTGCAACCGACGCGATGAGTGTGTAATCGTGTTGTCTTTTTGACCATGCTGTTTCCTTTCAGGGCATGAAGGGTAAAACTGACGAGTACAGCGACTCGGATGAGGACCAGCACGATGCTTACCTGGAGAGGATGAAGGCTGAAGGCAAGATCAGAGAGGAAGGCAACGACAGCGATGAGTCGGATGGCGAAAGCGGTGAGTGACACATGACAAATGTGAGGAATTGGTGTTGGTTTCACAATCTCAGCTGGTTTGACTGTGAGATTTTCTGTCCTATTTCACTCTCTAGATGAGTCGTTTAACCCAGGAGAAGAAGACGATGACATTGCAGAAGAGTAAGTGACTTTTTTTCTGTCAATTTTAATCTCCATTTGTTCTACAAAAATATTTTTGCTTCAGTTGATGAATTCACAATGAATTTCCAATAATCAGGTATGATAGCAAGGCCTCGGCAAGCGACAGCAGTGAGGAAGGAGACGAGAGCGAAGATGAGAGTGCAAAGAAGAAGAAGGCGGCTAAAAAAGTTAAAGTGGTGAAGGAGAAAAAAGAACGGAAACCACGCAAAGAGGTGAGAGGGCAGGGAGACGGGGGATAAACAAGATTTAGGAAGCCATTTTTCCAGGACGAATGTGACTGCAAACAGTTGTGCAGTTAATGTATAACTACACACATTTAACCTGCGGTTTGTTTCTTTCCTCTGAACAGAAGAAGCAGAAAGACACTGGCGGCCCAAAGAGACCAATGAGTGCCTACATGCTTTGGCTCAACTCCAGCCGAGAGCGAATCAAGTCAGAGAATCCAGGCATCTCCATCACAGAGATTTCCAAGAAGGCGGGAGAGATGTGGAGACAACTGGGAAAAGAAGATAAGGAGGTGAGGGCATGGGGGGAGAGATACTCAATGTTTCAGCAAATCCAAATAAACTAGTGAAGTGTGTTTTTTATTATCTATCTCACGTGTGTCACATTTTTGTGTGTGTCTGTTATAATTTAGGAATGGGAAACAAAGGCAGGAGAGGCCAAGCGGCAGTATGAAAAGGCAAAGAAAGAATACAAAGAGAGCGGCGGCGGCGGTGGTGGTGGTGCTAGTTCGACCTCAACTTCTAAAAAGTAAGTTTTACCTCTCTTACCTTTTACAGTCAGTTGTTTGTACTTTCTCTTGACACAAAAGAGTTTAAATACCGACATGCCCACATTTTAACTGCACTTCTTCAGGGAGAGTAAAAAATCTGCAGTTAAAAAAGAGACAAAGAGGAAGTCTGCCGGTGGAGACAAGGACAAGGAGCGGGGAGGAGGCAACGACAGTTTCAAGAGCCGCGAGTTCATCGAGACCAGCGAAGAGAGTTCATCAGACTCTGAACGGAAGAGCAAGACTAAGAGCAAGACCAAGAACAAGTCCAAGAGAAAGAGGGTAAAGTATAATTTTTTTCATTACCCAACAAACTGACATAAGATGGCAGCTGTGGGATATAACAGTCGGTAACACAGGACCCATAGTGTACAAACAAGTGAAAACAGTTTGGACACAATGTGCTCTGTGACAACCACATAATTCAAGCATTTGAAGATATAATTGTTGAGATTTCTACATTAATAAATCTAAAAATGACCAGTATTGTATATTTTGTGTGTTTACATTAGCCAGAACTCTTCCTGCACAATCTTGCGCCACAGAAATATGTACTTCTGCCATTTCCCATGACCCCATGCTGCTTCCATCATCAAACTGGGTCTTTTTATTGTTTTGATTGAGCGAGAGAGAGTGAGGCCACTTAGTGTCAGAAAGTATGTACTGTGCTTTTAAATCATAAACAGGTTTTCAAGTTTGTTATACAAGTGTGTCATGTTGAATAATGAGTGTTCCACAGGAAACAAACAACAACCGGACAGTTGGTTGAGTTTTTTAAACAGGAAGTGTAGCAAAGCAGCCTTCAGTGAAATCAAAGTATGACTGACAAGTAGATCTTTTTAACCACAACACTGATAACGATGCAAATACAATGTAACAACCCTTCTCTGAATGTCTTTTATTCAGGAATCCGAGGAGGAGGAGGAGGAGGCTGCGTCCACACCTGCCAGCTCTGAGGAGGAATCTGACTAAACACACACCCTTAACCATGGTACACAATTCCAGGACCAATCATTTTTATACATTTAAATACCACACAAACAGACTGACAAACAAACCAGGAGACTTTACTTGGATTTTTTTTTGTCATCTATGTTTTTCTTTGATGGTTTTCACACAAACACTGGTAAACTGTTGTACCAGGTTCTCCCCCCCCCAAAAAAAAGAATTACTGGAATTTGTTTGTTTTTTTGACTCGCTTATGAAGATGGTTGGTTTAGGTTTATAGCACTGAGGAGTGTAGTTCAGTTAATGTGGCTCAGACAGGGAGAGACAATGATGCCATCCCCATTTTCTTCTTCTTGTGTTGAGAATCTTAAAAACTGCTTTTGAGTGTTTGTTTTTCTCATGTCATGTTTTCACATTGAAATAAATGAACAGTTTTTAATAAATGCTCTTTGCTGGGTTTGAGTTCACAACTAGGGCAGCAAAGTTATTGTTTAGTTAATTAGTTGTTTGGACCGAAATGATTATGTCCTCAAAAGTCTTAATTTGGTTTGATTTTGAGTAGAATAGATAGACTTTATTGTTGTTCAGGTAAAACAAAACTCCATTTACTGTCTGAGAGTAAAATAAACCATAATATTCACATTGATCAAGCTCACATTATGGGACTTAATTTAAATAGACATGGGTCATTGAAAGTGCTTGTATTTTGTGCAAGAAAGAAGAGTTAATTTGATATTTAGGTAAATATCTCCCTTGTTTGTTATGACGCCACCTACTGTTTCATGTCCTGCGTTGCTCGATGTATGTAGACTAGGCCTACACACAACAAATATCAAGTCATAATTACCAGCGGTGTTGTGGACACTGCCCACTGTCTCTCCGCCGTTGACGTGAGATTCCATGTAGAACAATTAGCTAGTAACATTAAGCAAGAGAGAGCAAATGACTAAAAAAGACTGACCATTGAAACTGTTAGCGTTTTGGAGAAAGCTTTTTTTTCAGCTTTACAGAGCCCAAAGTAAACATTTTTTGACTTTTGAGTCCACAACGAGTGAGGTTTACACATATTGTGTCTGCGCCATTCATCAGATCGAGGTCAGGATGGGGTTTTCACTCTGAACATGTGCAATCTGCAAAATATCTTAAATTGGATCAACAGACGATTTCCAGGTTAAATCCTCATCCTGTCATTTTATTTTTAGATGGTCCCGGAGGGTGTTGAACTCTTCTGAATGCACAACATTTACCTGGGTCCAAAAAAAGTAATTGAAATCGTCATAAAATGCATCCACAGAAGTTCAATGTCTAAGCAAAAGGTCCTGAACTGTTTTATTAGCCGTCACTGAAGTTGAAACCTCAGCACAGCGCTGTGGGTTTGTCATTTTTGAAATGTCACTCACACAAGAACGAACTTAGACCGAGGGTTCTGACTTTTGGCCAGAACAGTAGTAAAACTTGCAGCTCAGGGTCGTCCTACTATAACCTGGCAGAAGCTCTTACTGTAGTCTTCTTACTGAAGGACTCCCATTCACTGTGGTGTTGTATATCAGGCCAGTTTAAACAAGCAGAGCAGTTAGGGAGTGTGTGTTATCAGGGGAAGTTAGATGGCGACGCTGGTGAATGTTGGACAGACGGTGGTGGTTTCAAATGGGAGGCAGAAGACATAAGTATGTGACAGTTTGTAAAAAGGCTGCTGTCCTGTGGTGAAGGAAGGTGGTTTTTAAGAGCCAAGCACTCCCACTGTGGTTTACTTCCACTCTGATATCTTCCTGTTCTCCCTGCTACAGTAACTGGATGTCCTAAGAACAACCTCCGCACGTTTGTCGGCCGTCATTTTTAACATTAACGCGTCTCCCGTAGAGTCGTGAGAATCAATCTGAATGAAGCTCCAGTCGAGTCTTCCTTTGAAACTTCCTGTCTCCTGCAGTCCTGCTGTAAAAGGATTATCCTTGACAGGGACATGAAAATGTCCTCATCAAATTACAAGGGGTTCTGTCCTGTGGTCATTGAATTGGTTCTCTCACAAGAGCAAATGTCAGAAGGAAAGGTTTATTTTCTAGAATATGTGAAAGCACAAACTTTTCATGTCATTTTGTTTTATATTTATTGAGATGTTTTAAAAGGAGAAATGAAAACTCCGAACTGAGAAGTCAAAGTACAAGGTATGCTTAAGAAATTATTCTTTATATACAGTATATCTAAAGGGAAGTAAAACTAAAACCTTTTCCATTCATGACCTATTTCATGTACTTAAAGGAATACTTCACTGAGGGGTAGTATTTTTGAAAAATTGTGCTTCCCAACCAGTTTCTCCTGAGTCGAGAAATATCTTCATTTTTTTATGTTATGTGCCCATCAGTGACACTTGGTCCGAGGCTTGAAACTGCAACACCAATTCCGCACTTTTAAGACCCACTTGTAGGGGGACAGTACCTCATTTCATGTAAACAGTGTCCGCCATCTTTGCTAACTGTTATGCTAACAGGACCAAGTGTCATGGTCGGCAGGTAACAAAGAAAATAATTAACCTATTTCTCATCTCGGGAGACTGAGGTTGGGAAAACAATGTTTTCAAAAATACTACCCCTATTCTAGTAATACAAAGCTAAATGCAAGTTGGTGAAGTATTCCTTTAAGAAATAACCTAAATGGTAATGTTGTTTGTTCACTTTTGTTTAATAATCTGCATCGGCCAATTATTATTTATATATCTAAGGGGAAGTGAAACTTAAACCTTTTTTATTCATGACTGTTTAATGTACATCATAATTAAATTATGTATTTAGTTAGAGTGCACTGTAGTGGAGATTCAAAATGCAGATTGGAGAGATGGACCATATCATTTGCTATTTATTTCTATTAAACTGATATTTTATTAGATGCAGGGATAAAAAAATAGAAAGAAAATCGACCAAACATCACGTATCATAAAACTTCTCATAGTTATTAATATTTGACATCACATTTTCACAGTTGTAACTCTTATAAATACACGTGTCCTGACATCTTCCATGTGCTGTGTGTGCATATGAAGTTGTGGTCATGTGATCCTAGTGTTCAGGCATGTTCTACTGTAAATGTAGCCTTCAACAATGGGATGAGAGTGTGGACATGTTTACATGGATCTCTTCCTGTGGCACCGTCTACTCCCTCTCACTGCACGGTCTCTTCTTTCACAAAGAAATCCATCGGACAGTCCTTCATCCGTCACCCTTATCGTGTTTGCCCGCTTCTGCAAATTGGCACAAGTAGCGTCTCGTGTTTTGTGGATTTATAGGATTCACAGTATCACTGTCTTTATGATAAACGCTACAGTCACAGGCAGTCTGAAAGCGTGTGTGTCTCCACGTCCCGAGGCTCGTGTTTATGTGTATCATGTTTTGTCTTTGGTTACCATTAATTGACCACAAACCTAATGGACGCACTTAAGAAATGACATAGTCCCATAGGCACATACATCTACACACACTGTTCTCACATCAGTACATTATCTGCCTGATGTGAGAGGCAATAATAATGCTGCTGCTGCTCATGAGTGTGTTGAGAAGTGGTCGTATCATATGGCACAATTATTGCACATTTGTCAGTAATGCCACCGTTTGTAATTTTTTTACAGTGCATTTACGCTCTTGTATCAGGCATTTAGATGTATGTATGTATATATATATATAGTATTGATTGACAGAAATGCAATAAAATAAAATGATGGTCAGTGGAAACATGTTAGACATATGGATCAGTCTAAAGTGGTTACAGTTTTTAAAGTTTGAACAGCCAGTGGGAAGAAAGTTTAAAAGCATCTCTGTCCTGACATTTAAGTGACTTTTTTTTTTTTTTGAACAACACCAGAATAAGCATGAAAGCTCTGATGACTTAAGCATCGGACAGAAGCATTTTCTCATCCTCGACAAAGGTCTCACAATAATGGACACAACCTGACTGTAACACGCAGTAAGCAAAAATGGATACGATAATACATTTTATATTGCAATATCAATACTTTATCCTGTATCAGTTTAAATCCGCTGTATTGAATCAACGAATAAACGACCACACGTTAATGTCAGTTTTGACTAACCGTTTGAAATGATATTCAACCAAATATTTAAATTTCCATAAGTTTAACGGTCCAACATGTAACAGTTAGGAAGGTTAAGTGCCAGAAAGGGAATAGGCTACCTATAAGTATGTTTGTATACTTGCATTATTGTTTGGTTTATGCAGAAATAGAATAAGTCTTTTATACATTTATATACTTTTTATGTAGGGACTGTCCTCCAACGAAATGCAACTATGGGTCGTGGGCTCAAATTATGACCCATATGTACGCTTTTTTAAATAGGCGCCCCCTAGTGGTAGTATAAATAACGGCAATCTGGTATCTTGTTTTCAGTGGCAGTTTGCTCGGTGGTTAAAGCTTTGTACTTTGGTGTGATTGACATGGGTTTGACTCCCAAATTATGCTGTTCACACACGTGACATGCTACTTTTTTTTTTAATGTCATTGTCAAAAAATATTCAGCTCTGACGTATGGGTCGTATTCAGGGGTTGGCCAAAACGAACCATACTTAAATTTCAGTTGCAGCAGCAGTGCAACGATATCCTTTCTGTATGTTAATTGTTTGTATTTATAGAGCACTTTTCTAGTCTTGGTGACACTACAGTTTTGCATTTTCATACAGCATATCTATGTGCAGGGCATTTTTTCTATCTCTCATCTTTCATACTCATTCACACGCTGGGTCTTGTCCCAAGGACACATCTGCCTGTAGAATAGTGCTGCCGGGAATCTAACCCACAACCTTTGAGTTGAAAGACCACTCGCTCTACCAAGTATGTGAAAGCGTCCTGTATTGTTCTGTCGTGAATTGTGCTGGTTTTCCCTCTGGTTCACTCACAAATAACAATGGTAAAGTGTAGCTTGATTTTGATAAGAATCCAAAAAAATCCTAAAACTATGGTTCCCAAACTGTGGCACGCGAGCTTCCTCTGGTGGGGCTGAGGAATTTAGACGGGAGTGAGAAGAAAATGAAACAAATAACCAACCAACCCAAAAAAAGTGAAATAATAATAATTAGAGTCACCTTATCTCTTTCTCCATGTTAATCTAAGTTCACTATACCAGTGTGTGATGTATATGTGAGGAAGAGGAGGAGGATGATGAAAGAGAAAACTATCTTACTGGGCATAAATCTGCCTCCTGTGAAAAGTCGGTAGCTGACTTTGCTAGACCTTACGTATTTTAATGTTCGCGTTAAAGGAGTTAAACCAAGAGCTAAATATTTTCTCAGATGAAACGTGGTATGACAAGTTTGAGAACCACTGCACTAAATGTCTAAACCCCTGAACACGACCCATAGTTACATTTCATTTGGAGGACAACAATTATAGACAATTTATATATTTCTTTCTTTTGTTTTGTTTGTATAGTGCTAATTTATCACTGACCCATCTCATTCTCGCATCTTTTACAGGGAACTACGGTGGCCTTTCCATTCCAGATTAGAATAGATGCTCTCCTTTGTTGCGTCTGTGCACGTAAAGTTCTGTCAAACAAGGCCCTAGACTAAAGTTCACAAACAAACAGCTACACTGAATCTTTAACAGAAATGTATTTGGAGCAAATTAAAATTAATTTCAGCTTTTCTGTGTGTGTGTGTGTGAACAACTGTTTTCAGAAATACTGCATGTGGATGGAATGAGCCAGCGATGATGAGAGAAAAGAGGCAGGGGAGATGGAGGTTTGTGGTGAAGAATGGGGATGAGGGAGGGACAGAACTGAGAGACACTTT
Source organism: Solea solea (assembly GCF_958295425.1). Lineage (NCBI taxonomy): Eukaryota > Metazoa > Chordata > Actinopteri > Pleuronectiformes > Soleidae > Solea > Solea solea. The sequence continues at coordinate 15,911,787 of NC_081147.1, read as the reverse complement.
CACATCTCTCTCGCTCTTTGAGTAGAGGAAGGGGTGGTCCAGTTAGTCTCATAAACCATTGAATCCAAAGGCAGTGAGGTTTGAGAAGAGCACAGGTCACAGCAAGAGTTTACATTTACACTCAGGACTGAGTTTCTTCAGCCAGGTTTGCCAGCTCACTTCACAGAAGCCTGGAGAGGAGCTGCTCTTTTCCCCCAGACTCTGAGGAACCCGGGTCATACCTCTCTGACTCGCACTGACACGCAGCCATGTGGGGCTGCGTCACTGACTTCTTCACCTACGAGACCACCAAGTCTGTGGTTGTCAAGAGCTGGTCTGTGGGCATCATCAACCGCATCGTACAGGGGTTCATCATTGCATATTTTGTCGGGTCAGTATATTCTTCTTTCTTCTGCTTCATTTTTCTGTGACAAATAATTTGATGTCTGTCTGATCTCTGCGGCTGTGCCAGTGTGACTGACGGTGATAGAGAATTTAATTATGGTTTCTTTAAAAAAAATCAGTTTGACGAACAAAATTCCCCTAAAACTTCCAGTTTAGTGTAAAAAAATACTTTCCATTCCCCTCTTTAATTTTAGATAATCTCACCTGTTCAACTACCCCTTTGTTAAATTTGTATTTTTTTACAGAACAGAAAGTATTCATAGCCTATATTTGCATTCACATAAATTAATATTATCAGCTGAATTGAATCGCAGCTTAAAAAGTATTATTACACTGTATGTCAAATTATTTGCAGTTGTTATTTACGTGAGCAGCATTTAATCTTGTAATCTTAACCTGTCCACTTACGTCTGGCTATAGATGAACGGATGCAGCATAAACAATTTACACGTTTTAAACATAAAAATCTTCACCCTCACCACAACTAAAGTAATACATGTTTGTTAATGCAAAAGTGTTAAGTAACATAAAATATACACGTCTGTACAACTAATACATGTTTGTTAATGCAAAAGTGTTAAGTAACATAAAATATACATGTCTGTACAACTATTAAAGCTGCGGACAAAATCCTAGGTAATGTAAACGAGGAGAAAGAGCGAGAAATGTTCGCAGACAAATTCAAACAGCAGACATCACCTCATAGGTCACTAAACTAAAATATAAAGCTTTTCTTTTCCAGTGAATTCAGTCTTTTTCCTCTTCATTTTTTGGTGCTACTGTCTTTATCTTTTTTAAGCACTTTGCTGACTTGCGACACGCCAGGTTTTTCAGGAATAAAATTAAGAACAATGCAGGTTGTTTGTTTGTTTATTTTTCAAACAAAGTGAAGGTGTCTTACAGATATAACAAAATGTAGAGTGACTATATTGAAGTCATATGACAATTACTTTTATTTAAACAGTAAAAAGTCCCCATTGAGATTAAAAACTTGGCAAAGACAGGTAGCAGCACAAATGAGAACACATTACAGACGAAAGACAACAAATAAATAAAAACATAAACAATGTTTTACACCTTATTCTGGCAAAAGGAACTGTGCCTTGATTTTGGACTAAATTCGCAGCACTTAAATTCTCCGTGTTGTGTCTCTTGTCCTGCAGCTGGGTCTTCATCCATGAGAAAGCTTATCAGGTGATCGACACTGGAATTGAGTCTTCCGTGATGACCAAAGTCAAAGGTTTTGGTTACCATCACGGCCGTGTGATGGATGTGGCCGATTATGTCTATCCCCCACAGGTGTGTGACCCCAATAACACACACACAGTAAACGCACTATATAAACATAAAGCATGACCTTTGACGACCTTTAAGAAGAACCTTATCCTAGCAGTTGCCTCATCAGTAACAGTAAACTGTGCTGTGCTGTTCTGCAGGGAGCAGGTGTGTTCTGCATCATAACCAAACTCATCATTACTGAAAATCAATACCAAGGAAGGTGTGCAGAGGTGAGAAATCAAAGATTTAAATGGAATTTTCTGGGGCCGCAGGATCTGGGAAACGTGTGTTTTGTATTTCTGTTACATGTAATATTTCCTGATACAACAATTTATTTGAGTTTATTAAGACCAATGTGTATGCGTGTGTGTGTGTTTCAGACTATTAGGAAGTTCAATTGTTCAACTGATAAAGACTGCCAAAAGCATTTTGATTCCATCCTCACCAACGGTGAGTCTTTGTATGTGTGATCATTCATACACTCACTCCATCATCGTAAGAGATTCATGTCAAGCTTCAGACTTAGCAATGACTGATATATCATTTATTACCATTTATTACTGAATACTTTTACACAAAGCGCTGGTGAATGTTCACCAAACATTGGACACAAATTAATTACCAAAAGCTATTTTTGCTAATTAATTCGTTTTATAGCTGGTTTGGTAGGGTTTGCCAGGTACAAGATTCAAAAAGGTCATATTAAGTATTCTGTGTCATAAAAACCCAGCAAAAAAATTTATTAGGACAAATGAACAACGATCCTGAGGTTGGATGCAGTTATTGTGAAAGGTAAAACAAAATATAGCCAACAGACTCAAGGCACACATGAACATAACAACATAAATAATAATAAATAACCCTCATGAGATTGAGATTGAGACAATCTGAGGAAAAAAAAACATGGGCAAAATTAAAAATTAACCGAATAAAATTGTATGAAATTAGTTTACACACATTTTCGCTGCAATTTTACTTAGTTTTGGTTAGTTTTGTTAACACATAATTCAGTTTCAGTTGGTTATCTGTTTTTTTTTTACACACACTTTTCGTTAGTTTTTGTCAACGACAATAACCTCAGTGCTCACTAATACAGAGTTTTGTCAAATTTGATATAAGCTTTTTCTTTGCATACTGGGAACATATTTGATTTAAAGTCATATAAAATGGGAGCCAAAGCATTTATTGTAGATGTTTTTATCTCATATGTCAATGTGATGGTACTGTATGTGATGGCTTGTAGTATGTTGATGGGACGTGCACTGATGTTTTTACTCACAGATACATTTATTTGAATATGATAAATCAGCATATGTGTCTTTAGTCTCCTACTTAAACACACACACTTTTTCTCTCTCATGCACACAACAGGGGCAGTAACAGGCACTTGCCTTCAAGACAGTGGCATGTGTGAGATTGATGGATGGTGTCCAGCTGAGGACGACGATGTCCAAGTGTAAGAATTACACACTCACAAATATACATAGATGTAACTGTCTCCTCACACTTCCTCCTGTCTCGACCTTGTCCTCAGTGCACCGATGCTTGACGTGGAAAACTTCACCATTTTCATTAAAAACAGCATCCGCTTTCCACTCTTCAATGTCACCAGGTAGGACACACACACACACACATCTCGTGAAATTTAGGTGAATCGATGAGAGTGAACAAATGTGTGACCACTTGAAAATGTTTGTGTCTCAGAGGAAATTTCCCCTCAACAATGACAGCCGCAGAGATCAAGAGGTGTACCTACCACCCGGAGGACCGCCCCTTCTGTCCCATCTTTCGGGTTTCGGACATACTGAACTACACGGGGCAGACTGTGCAGAGCCTGGCAGAAAAGGTCTCATCTTTCCTCTCTCTCCTCCTCCTCCATTTTTGTCCACAACGTTTACACTATTGACTCTTCATCCTAAAGGTGAACATGTTGTGAGTGTACTGCAGACAGAACGACTTCAGCATACATGCTTTTAATCAAAGATGAGGACTGCCACATAGCATGCAGTACACCCACAATGCATTTCAAAGTCAAAGAGTATGTGACATTTACTCACGTTACTGTGATTGAGGAGGTGTTTTGTGTACTTGTACTTTTTAAATGATGATGAGGACAGGTGAAAGAAAATGACAGGTGAATGACGAGGACAGGTGAGGACACATGAATGATGAGGACAGGTGAATGACGAGGACACATGAATGATGAGGACAGGTGAGGACACGTGAATGATGAGGACAGGTGAATGACGAGGACACATGAATGATGAGGACAGGTGAATGACGAGGACAGATGAAGACAGGTTAATGATGAGGACAGGTGAATGATGAGGAGAGACGAGGACAGGTTAATGATGAGGACAGATACGGACAGGTGGATGATGAGGAAAGATGAATGACGAGGACAGATGAGGACAAGAAAATGATGAGGACAGGTTAATGATGTGGACAGATGGGGACAGGTGAATGACGAGGACAGGTCAATTGGCACTATTTAAGATACCTGAGTGAGATACCTGAGATTTGTATCCCCTTGTCCTTTTTGCATGTCACAAGAAAGAACCCCAACCTTGTTTTTAAAAAAGAGTAACCAAGTAACTTTTACGCTGAGTAAATTTTAACTTTAACTTGAGTACATTTACTTGTACTTAAGTAAAAGTACTGGTCTTTCTACCAGCTTTCACAAAGGCTGACAAATTAATTCCTGTTACATTATGTTGATGAAACCTCTCTCTATTGCGATCTGACTCTGACACTGTTTATAACCCCTTTGTTGTTATTCTTTTACTCACCTCATATTGTGTCACTCTCTCTCCTCAATCCTTTCCCATCAGGGCGGAGAAATAGGAATTAACATTCAATGGAAGTGTAATCTGGACCTGAACATTAAGCATTGTGTGCCCCATTACTCTTTTACACGCTTGGATGCACCATTTGAAAAGAATGCCATCTCTAAAGGATACAACTTCAGGTTTGGAGCCAGAGTTTTACACTTAACTATCACTTGATATATTTTCTTCTTATTAATCCTTTGTTTTTCTTTATTTGAATGCAGATTTGCCAAATACTTCAAAACAGAGAATGGTACAGAATTTCGAACTCTTCACAAAGCCTACGCAATCCGCTTCGATGTCATGGTCACTGGAAATGTGAGTCGTATATGTGTTGGATATTGAAGATTAATTTAAACTGTAAAGAAAATGGTATAAATGTTCTCTCTTTTAGTTTCAAGAATCATAACACTCTATTAGTCATGGGGAGAATTTGTTCCGTCAGTTCCAATCTATTGGCTTAGAGTGTGCCCCTCATCTGGTGCAGACAGACGGGCCTTTCTTTCTTTTTTTAACTTTTTTTTTTATCTTCAGTGTAGTTTTAACTTTCCTGCTCTGCTTCTGGACAGTGGTTGGGGGGAAGCACAGGGGAGATTTTACCTCCAGGTTAACACCCTCTCCCTCCCTGCACTTGCCCGGTTCTTTAAGGGGCCGCAGCATTCTTAAAACTGTCGTTTACACAAATTCATTTTGTGGGCCGGATTGAACCCCCTGGCGCGCTGGTTCTGCCCCGCGAGCCAGAACGTTCTGGGAACCAAAAATTGTTGGTGTCTGATGTCCACAACTCCATTTATAGAGCATGTTTAAAAATAACTGAGGTTGACTAAAGTGCTGTGGAGAACCACAGAAACATGAAAAAAAATACAGAACAGCAAACAATAAGATTTCTACACTGCATCACTTTCTGCATACAACACAAAACAAAATGTATTCATTTTTGTCACCTTGATGTGTCGATGTGTCACCTTCACTAACTCCATCTCTCTTTGTCTCGTCAAGGCAGGAAAATTTGACACAATCCCAACTCTGATCAACTTGGTCGCCGCCTTCACGTCTATTGGACTGGTAGGGAAATTCTGATCAGGATTATTATGACTAGTTGTGGGGTATTTTCCTTGTTCATGTCAGTCTTTGTTAACCATTCTCATCCTTTTCGGCAGGGTACAGTCCTCTGTGATATTATCTTACTGAACTTCCTGAAGGGGGCAGATCAGTACAAAGCCAAGAAATTTGAAGAGGTAACGTATTATTTCTGCTTACTTTAATCAAGTCTCCAGATGAGCTCCTCTGCAAATCACGGGGTTTTCTTCTTCATCCTTTGTTTGACCAGGTGTCAGATGCTCAGATAGAAGCCAGCCTCACTCAGAGCCCAGGTAGCCAGCTGTCACTCAAACCAGGTATCAAGAGCTCCTACGACTCAGGAGCCATTTCCCTCACCACCTCTGACCAAGCCATGTGACTGATAAGAGACAGTGACGCCAGTCTAAAGAAATGGACACTCTTCTTTTTCCCGCTCTCTATGTACCCTTCAAGAGAGATCCGTGCAGCCTTTCCTAAATGTCATTAGCTTGGCAAGTCTATGCACTTGGGTAATGAAGGACAACGTTGCTGCCACTTTCACAGCGTCAACACGAGAAGCTGCAGTCAAAAGAGACACAAGAGAGATTTAAGACTAAAACACCTCTTATTTGAAACACATTTATTCAAGCACATACAAAAACATAACCTCTGCCATATTTATTATTAGCAGTTTTACTTAACCAGCATTTTAACAACAATAAAGTGTAACCTCATGTTAACGCCATTAGAGCCATTCATTATAAAAAGCTGTATAAATCGGCCTCTTGTTCCTAGTTAGCTTCGCTGGGATGATCCAGCTTATAAAACATGTTGTCCACACAAACTCAACACTGCCAAATAAAACCAACTGTTGGAGCATTTCTCTTGATCACCATGTTCACACATTTATCAACTGCTTTTTTTCCTTCTTCTTCCTGCACAAATAAAAAGCCCTGAAGGCTCCAAATGTAAAAATGTGTGCGCGTGTGTGTGTGTGTGTTTTATATGGATGTTGTGGCTTTGGGACTTTTGTGTGTGTGCTGTTTGAGGTTTATAAATGGGCCATTATTAGTCCACTTCTGGGTGATGACGCAGAGGATGTTACTGTACACACTAATGGACTAATGCAACTCACCTTTTTTATGGAAGATCCAAATTTGCGTAATGATTCTCCTGCCTCTATGTCTGTGTCTCAAACATGTGTTCTGTCATCTTTTCGTTTTTTCTTCTATCTCTCTCTCTTTCTCTGTCTGTCTGTCCCTGTTCATTTCACTGTAAAATGTGACCGGGGCACTAACACAGCGAGCACAAAGAGCTAAAGAGCCTCTTAATGGCTTAGACAGTGATTTACAAGAGGAGATAGCTGTGAATGGAGGTCACAGAGGAATTCACAGCAGCTAGCCACAAACTTTGATATAGTCCTGTAACTCGATCACACATATAAATACATAATGCATGTAATAGAGACGATAGAAGAGCATTAAGTCCTCTGAGTCTCGTCACATCTCAGGATGTGAGTGTCTGGGAAATTTTGATGTCAATTAATCAGTAACGGATGCTGAAGAAGTGTTTGTTCTATGGTACGTTTTCTAGTATTCCAGATGGAGTAGATGACATATAGGCAACACACACATTATCCAGCAGCTGCTGAGGACAACAACATGGTAGGATAATACTTAAACAGAAAAAGAGTGGACGTATTACAGTTAACATTTTATTTCTTAATATCACACTGTTAAGCTTTGTGTCACACAGACTAAAGTAAATAAGCATGTCTCCAAAAATGTTGCAGAAGAGGCTGGTGATATAATCAAGTTGTACGATCTTAATAGAGATGATAATGACGATGATACTTGTGGAAAGATTGCTTTTCTTGCCAAATTGCCAGGTCACATCTCCTGCTCTGTGTGTAAGTGACACAATTGGGAAGGGAACTATTACCAAGAGGCAGTGACAACCACAAACACTCTTCTACTGTCCTGTGTGATTTAAAAGGACGCAACGTCCCTAATAAAATGCAAAACTGAAAAAAACAGTTAAAAGAGTGTTAAACTATAAAATCAATAAAAGATCCCATTAAATTATGTTGCTCAAACATCTTCCTCTTTGACCAGACTTGTTCAGGTGCATGACAAAAACACTTAAAAGTGCTAAAGAGTGAGGAAACGGTAAGAGACAAAAAAAAGGTGCTTTAAACAACCACAAATAAAATCTGTACAGCAAACTTCCAGAGTGAAAGGCAAAACAAATCCAGTTATTTTACAAAACGTGAGCCAAATCAGATGAAGCAATCATGTAGTTTATTCAATGTTTTTATAGAAATACTATGATATCATTGGCCTTGTATTAAAATAAAACTGTCATTTATTTTAAACATGTCAAACCAGATGAAGATGGTGTAAGACAAACCATCTCAACCTCATTTATTTTCTTTTTCTCTTTATTTTAAGCGCAGCAGGTGTGAGACAAAGTTATTTTTTCTTTTTTTCATAGTTTCACAGATCGTAACTCTGCTTCCTCCCCGTGCTCCTCCTCTTCAGAGCCTTTATCCAGGCCGGGAGAGCAGGCCGACGTGCTGCTGATGAAGCTGCTGCTGCCTCCTCTGTCACTGCCTGCTCCTCCTCACACTCGTGCTCTATCACAGAGTCACTGTCTGCTCCTGAATCCTCCTCTGAGTCTGTAGCATAATCACCCAGCTCTGGAGGGTCGATGGTTAACACCTCCTCCGAAAAACGAACCCGACGATTCTCCTCTACCCGTCTCTGATCCAGAGAACATGGAGAGAAAAACAAAACACAGAAGTAAAGCAAAAATCCTGTCTCAAAATGATGTCATTTGGTACTAACGACAAGAAACTGAGACTTTGTTCCATTTTTATTACATCATGGAACATGTTCTTCATGCCAAGATAATAAAAACTGTGCCAATCTCTCTAGTTATTTGATATTTCGTGTTTGTTTTCGGCAGCAGGTGCATTGTGGGAGAACAGTGTCAGCAAGGAAACCAAATAAATCATGGAAAAGCCTCAGTTTGGACACAGACGTGCTGTATGTTCACATTTCATGCCACAAGGAGGCAGTGTGCCCCACAACATCTCACCCTTTTTGTCTCCGTTTCCACCGAGGACTCTGAATCCAGGGACATGGACTGTTTGAGGACGCCCCGAGGTGGAGGACCAAAGGGTTTAAAGGATGGAGAGAGAGGAGTAGGAGTGAGGTTTCTGGTGTTAAAAGGCATGAGAAAATCATGCTGTGTTTCATCCATCATATGACTCTGGGTAATCATCAGTGAAGAAACTCCTATAAAAGACAAGACGAAAGATATTTGACTTTCTCCGTTTCCAGAGAACAAACTTTCAGCCAAACAAATCTGCCACAAATGACAACATCCAAAATGTCTGAAATCACTTCTATTACTCGGAGGAAGAAGTTGTCCTCACCTGTTTTCTCAGAGTGAAGCCTCTCGCCTCTCTCAGCTGACTGGTGCTGTCTCTTTCTGTTCAGGGGGACTTTCTTCAGCACTGAGTTGACCACGGTGTGTGAAGGCTGTGTTTGAAACCACATTACAAAGAAATCAACACACAAGAAATAAAAAAAAACATGCATGCAAGTGTTAAAGCTTGCATGCATGTATTTCTGAGTAATTATCACCTTCAGCTGTGAAAGACATTATTACATTTTTGTTTGTACGGTAGTTTGATAAGTTATGTGTTGTTTATCTGTCTTTTAGTTGAGCGTTACTCATCCAGGAAACTTGGAGCCCATGATTTGCTTTGCTTTCCTTTGACAAAGCACGCATATCGAGCAGTCGTTCAGTTAACGATGAAAAACCAAAATCAATGGTGGGTATTTTAAGCTATAGAATCCACTTGTAAAACCTCTCATTGGCATGTTTTGGTGTTTATAACCATAGCCACCTCACTTTATTGGTGCTAAGTCACTGTTGTGCAGGTGATGTGACAAAAACATGTAGTAGAAAACAGAGAGGTTCATGTGGAACAATAACAAATATTCATTTATATTTAAAAGTTGCCCACGACTGATAAAAATAAATTTGGTTTCTCCATTTGCTTACACGGGCCACACGGTGTTGTAGTGGTTAGCACTCTCGCCTTGCAGCGAGAAGACCCGGGTACGAGCCCCAGTTGGAACAAGGGCCTTTCTGCATGGAGTTTGCATGTTCTCCCCGTGTGTGCGTGGGTTCTCTCCGGGTTCTCCGGCTTCCTCCCACAGTCCAAAAACATGCAATGTGGGGATTAGGTAAATTGGACACTCTAAATTGACCATAGGAGTGAGTGTGAGAGTGAATGGTTGTTTGTCTCTATCTGTGTGTGGCCCTGCGATGGACTGGCGAACTGTCCAGGGTGTACCCCGCCTATCGCCCGATGTAGCTGAGATTGGCACAGCACCCCCCGCGACCCTCTCGTAGAGGATAAAGCGGTAGATGATGACTGACATTTGCTTACACGGGCCACACGGTGTTGTAGTGGTTAGCACTCTCGCCTTGCAGCGAGAAGACCCGGGTACGAGCCCCAGTTGGAACAAGGGCCTATCTGCATGGAGTTTGCATGTTCTCCCCGTGTGTGCGTGGGTTCTCTCCGGGTTCTCCGGCTTCCTCCCACAGTCCAAAAACATGCAATGTGGGGATAGGTAAATTGGACACTCTAAATTGACCATAGGAGTGAGTGTGAGAGTGAATGGTGGTTTGTCTCTATCTGTGTGTGGCCCTGCGATGGACTGGCGAACTGTCCAGAGTGTACCCCGCCTATCGCCCGATGTAGCTGAGATTGGCACAGCACCCCCCCCCCCCTCGGGCAGAGGATAAAGCGGTAGATGATGACTGACTGACTGACATTTGCTTACACATTAAAGCAGCAGTTAAAATGTTAAATGAGTTATCATCTAACCTCTACAAAGAATGGAGGTCTCTGTCTCTGTCCTGACTGCTCGTCTTCCATTGGCTCTGGCCGATCGGTTGCTCTGTGAACTTCCATGCTGACGGGCTGAAATGCATGAAGTGATTCTTGTGCTGCTGAACCGAATTCTGGAGCTGGTGATGACTCGGTTGCCCTGAAGCTCCACTGACTGCTCCCATCTCCTTGTTGGTTCAATATCAGAGACGACAGACCACTATCCTGAGAAGTTGGTGAGCTTGTGAATTGGCTCTGCGGGTCCTCTCTTGGTGTGTGATTAGCTGAGGAGGCTGTGAGGTTGGGGTCAAGAAACTTAGCCCACTCTTGACCAGTGACAATCTCCTCCAGGAGGCTGAATGAGCCCAGGCCAAGGTCAAAGTCACTAGATGTCCTGCCACAAGAGAAGAGAAGAGATTATTTTTGTAAACAAATCACAAAGCAACAATGGCGTGTCCTCAGAAGTGCCGATATAATCTCCCCAAAAAGTTTTTCTTTCGATTTGTATCCTATGGGAATTGTATACACTGTTTTTAGCTTTAGTTTCTCAAATTGCCTAGAAAAGTCATGGGTCACAATTTCTAGTCAAACCCCATGTCCTGTGGGCCATGTATATTGGTTTCTAGCCCATGTTGTGTGATGTAGATGCAGGTGTACACATAAATACAGCTTTAAAGAGTAGATACAGTATTACTCAGATGTCAATAAGCCAGTGTGTTGTTGACTGTGAAAATACACATACTATCTAACTCTATGTGCATCTTTGTTTCTAGTAAACACAAATATGTGGATTCATATCGTGATGTGTAAAAATGTTTCAAGCACGTTCAGTGTTTAGATTCTTATCCATTCTGTGCTGCAATAACATTAGAGAGAGGCATCCGATTGGTCCTAAATTCACTCTCTTAAACACGACCACATTAGATATTCGAAGATATTTGTCTTCAGGAAAAAACTTGAACTCAGACAAGTCTGAGATTTATGAAGAGACAGAGGACAGGGAGACAGTTTGGATCCAAACAACTGTGGCCAAGTATTTTAAGAACCCATACACAACCAAGGTGCTGTCTTAAAGGTAAAGGGTGGTGATGAGAAATAATTATATGAGTTTTTCCTGTTTACTGTACTTTTTCCGGTGCCCGCTAGGGTTAGTACTACTCAGAAAGGACAACTACTATACTTAAATAGTTGTCCTTTCTGCATAGCATTTACTTACAAACAACCTCCAACAACAAGTGTTTTTAAGCTCTAAAGTGTATTTGTAAACACTGTGGTGTGTGTATTTAATTACAAGTTAAACTACTACGCAGTATATGCATTAGTTCAACCCTAGCACCTTCATGACCAACACAATCATTAAAATGCAGCTGAGACATTACAGCATCTGGTAAAAGTATAGTTTGATTATTGGTTGATGTGTCATTCTGCATGAATTAGAAGAACGTTGCTACTTAAGGCCTTCTATTTCTAATCTAGCAGTTTTTACAAATAACATCATTACTTGAGTAAAGCTTCAGAACTTTTTTCCACCAGCTGTCTTGATGGTATTTCCATATAAAACATGTGATTGAAGTGTCATAAGATTTATCACTATCCGAAAGTGAGACCAAAAACGCCTGATGACAGGTGCTGTCAGTGAGAAAGGTGTGTTCGACACATCACACCTGAACATGGGAACATAATAACCCAAGCTAACATCAGAGCTGTGGTTGAAAATGTTTGAGACATACTTCAAATATCTTACTGGTGTCTTTTCATGGCTGAGAGTCAAATGAAAGAAACCTAACTCCAGTTGTCGTGCTGACTACAGTGCTGGATTGGGTGTATTTTTGCAACTGTAGGACATTGTAATGGTCAATTACCTGACTCGCTCTACAGGCGTGCTTTCCTCTGGGAGTGAAGGAAGGTTTTCACTGGGATCACTGCTGTCTAATAAGAGGCGGATCCTTCCTTCCTCTCTATTTGCTGAACTGATGAGATTTTCTGCCGTCTGTTCTTGCTTCTGAGGTAAACTCTGCGAAGTAAACAATTGGCTTCTTTCTTTTTTTTTCAATTATTATTTTAAAAAATTGAGCACACTCAAAATACTCACCTCAGTTCCTTGTTCAATTTTGTGGTCTACATTTCCACCTCTTGCCTTTCCCTTTTTGCCAAAACTCCCCGGCCTGTCCGCCCACCTCTCCTTAATCTTCTGCGTCCACCTCCTTGTTTTTTTCTCGGATGATTGCTGATTTCTTCTTGAGCTGCTATTCTTTGTTGTTTGGCTATTAGCAACAAATTGCATGTCTGTCCTTTGATCGAAGGCCCCAAAACCTCCATTTCCCACATGCAACACTTTATTCTCGCCATTTCCAGTGTCTACATTTGCATGTGTGGGTTTCAGGGACCATGTGTAGAGTTTGGGTGTAAAATCCTGATCCGTTTCCTGCTCCCGGATCTGATTCTGTTCAATGTTTGCGACAGCATCCTTATCACCAGAAATGTGCCTTATCGTCGTAGAATTAGCACTTGTCACTCTTTCTCCAACAGTCTCCTCAAAGGAAGCGATATTATGACCTTTAGGTGATTTAGCAGGAAACAACTGCCCTGTTCCTGTTGGGGTGATGTCAGGCGATGTGACTTCATCCAGCACTCTGTTCTCATCCAAATCATTATCAGTGTTGTCTTTCAGGGAGGGTACGGAAGTGAGACCCTTGTCCATTCCAGAGACATGACGTGGTTGCTGCATTTGCCCACCTTTAAAGTCAACATAACTGTGGGCAGCAGAGACCCCAAACGGTTTGGAAGGGACACCATTGATACCAAACTCAAAGCCATTGATAGGGTGGATGGATACTTCACCGTCTCCATCTTGACTCCATGGGGAAGCAGCTGTGGTCGTCCCGGGGGTGTGTGGGAATGACTGGCCGTCTCTTCCTGGCTGGAGCTTCAGTCTCTGCAGCATGGACTGCAGCAAGCCCTGAGTATCTGCCGGATTATGTGACTCAGACATCTAGGAACCAAACTGCTGTGTGTCACATACAGAAGTCACAGAAAAGCATGTCCACAAAGAGTACGCCACAAAATATTCCGCAAGAAAAGGGAGGTAGAATCCACACAGACTCATATAATATGTTGCTTTAAAGACAGACTGATGGACGGAAAAAATCAACCACGTCTCAAACTCTTGTTGTTACTCCCGTCATGGGTTACTTCCCTCTTCATGTTCCAATCTTTTTCTGTTCTCCTCCCTCTGCAGGTTTTTATAGCAAATTTGAAGAAACATGAAGATTTTCTAAACAACTAGGTCAGAAGTGACACTTTCTCCGTGTATGCTGCTTCTTCTCAGGTGTGTTCCACTCTCAAGCTGCTCCCATTCCTCCATAATCCGTATAGGTTTCGGCAGCACTCCTCTTGTGTCTACTCTTTCTGTTTCATCAAAGGTTTCAGTACAGGAAAGTTGTCTTAGTCACACGTCTTCTCCAACTGTTGATGGGAGGAGGGACGTCAGCGTTCCTGCCATCCTACATACTTAAGCAGAACAACAAGAAAGACCAGTGAGGTGAGATAATTGTGCACTGACAGTGACTCTCCCTCTATGTCTGTCTCTGCCCATCTCTATTTGCTCTCACTTCCTCCCAATATCTCTCCCCGGCTCCCTCACTCACACGTGTACACACAGATGCACACACACACACACACACCCACTTTTGGTAATTACAGGGTGTTTGAGAGCAGTTGCTATTTTGCGTCTGCGGAATGAAAGACACAGAAAAGGCTTGTGATGGCTTTTGGAATAACCCATTACATATTAACTCTGTGAATTCTAGGAAAATATTTAAAGGTCTAATTGGCTATAGGAGTCATGAGTGCGTCGTCCAACACAAGAATCAAACTAAACAATGCCGAACTGTAGATCAGGTAAACACTTAAAAATCCTGGAATCTCAATATTTAACAGAGGAGTCTGGTATATTTAACGATAGCGCTGGTGAAAGTCACCAATCGTGAGCCAAATCACAACCTGTTCAGCCATATTTTAATTCAGCGGCTGTGTCAGACGGAGTGTGTGCTGAACTAATCTTTTTAACAAACTGGTTCTAATGATTCAGTACACTGAAAACAACTGCTTTGCTCATCACTAGTTCATGTTTGTGTCACATATAAAACGATGTGCTATGACAACCCATCCAAGTTGAGCAGGGAATCGGAAGTCATGGAAAACGACACGACTGGTACCCAAAAGTCAAGCCATGCCGAGCCGAGTTGTGCTGAAACTGTATAGTGGAAACGCATCATAATTCTTACACACTGGTTCTTTAATACAGTGAGCCAAGTCACAGAAAAATTACTAATGCTGAATATCAGTTAAAACGCTCTCAACATGACAAAGGATCTGTCCAATCCATGTCACTCTTAGTTAACGCTGTTTTTATGGGGTAAGGTAACAAAAAGATGTGCACCTACATTGACAACCATGAGAATATGATAAAAAAAAATACGAATCCACAGTGATTAATACAAATCCACAGTTAAGAAAACGATTCAAAAAGTTACGACTGAAAAAATAAATACTCATAGTCGTTACTTTTTGAATTGTATTCTCACTGTTGTCAATTCGTATTCATGGTGAATAAATCACAACCGAGTATGTGCGCATATTTTTGACAGTTATCTTTCCCCATATCCTTTCACCAGGACGTTTTAGACTCTCAAATTCCAAGAAACCAAAAAGTATTTTTGCATTAAGTGCAACTGCAAGTTAAACTATGGAACAGCCTTACTTCATCATTGCTTCAGAATTTAATTCCGAAAATCATTTTCAGCAGTGTAAAAAAAAGGTACAACACGTCAAGGGGGCTCATTATTTGACTACAAAGATAAGACACATAAAATTACCACAAACTGGTGAAAAAGAGAACATATAAAACAATTATAAACAACTGTCTATTTCAGTAAAGTAAGTACAATTAATAATCTAATTGTTAATCTAATTCCATATAAAAACACAACTTTCTCACGTCTTATGTGTCAAACCAGTGCGCATGTTCACAATTATCCACGCCCCCTTGAGTTCTTGTCTCTCTCCTATTGGTTCACGAAGCGGAAGCCGACTATGGCGGCGCAAACAACACTCGGTCGGAGCAAAATACTGCGTAGTCAAGGTTGAAAATAAAATAAAACTTTAACCAAAATGCAGTATGTATTCAGAATTTGGAGGATTTAAACTCGGTGTGAAAACTACTATGCACGCCCAGGTTCCTGTTGTTCCGACGTTCAGGTGTTAAACTCGGCTAACTTTTAGCCGAGTTTGCTAACTTACTTTGCAGTCATGGACTGTGTCGTGACGGGAGGAAACGTTAAAGGTATTGAACCTTTCCTACTACCTCATTGTATTTTAAAATACAACCACGGTAAATTAATTATCTGTAAATAGTAATGTGTATGTGTGGGACTGTACCGTACAGTGTTGGCCAAAGCCATCCACTCCCTGTCCAGGATCGGTGATGAGCTGTATGTGGAGCCTCAGGATGATGCTGTGAGCTGCTCTGACACTGACGCGCACACACACACGCTCTCAAACACTTCCTCTTGCTGTGTATTTAACTTGTTGCTTCCTGTTGGTGCACATTAGTTGTGTTAATGAATATTGCTGATGTGTTCCTCTCTCTCTGACTCAGCTGGCTCTGCGGTCTGTGAACTCATCTCGGTCCGCTTATGGTTGTTTCCTGTTCGCACCACTCTTCTTCAGCAGGTGCAAACACACACAGACACACATGTTTGTGCAGTATTCGAAGTGAGGACCCTCAGAGACATGATGCATTCCCTAGCCCCTTCACCTAATCTTAAACATCACAACTAAATCTAACCCTAACCTAAACCCAATTCTAACCATAACCTTAAAACCATGTCCTCACTCCGTATATGATTATTTTGGTCCTCACAAAGTAACAAATACAAGTAAACACACATTAACTTTTAGTGTTTTGTCTCATTTCAGAAATGTTAGAAATATAAATATTTACGGTCATAATAACAGTATTTATAGTAATATAGTAAGAGACATATGTGTCGTTTTAAGACCTTTTACACATCTTCCACTCCACTTTCTTCTGCAGGTACACAGTCCCCAGTGAGAATGATTTCCGCTGCAAGATGGCAATAAAGGTTTGTATAGTGCTGTAGTCATGACTGAGACAAAAGTTTACCAACAGTCAAGTCAAGATCGATAATAGGTGCTCTGTAATGTCTTCTCTATTTAACTGTTCAACATTAAATGTTATCTACTAAAATAATAACAGTGCACTGAAATAAAACAGTTTAATTAGATATTGAAGGACTATAAATCACCACACCACTGTTACGTAAACACAGAAATATTTATTTTCAGCTTTTATCAGACAACATGTGCTGCATCTAATAGCCTAACTGTATTGTAGTTGGGAACAATTAGGTTGCATTTGAAAGTACACATTCCAAATGAATACTATTTTTTCTTACTCGTGCTCCTCTGTGAATGCCTCAGAGTGTGCAGGCTGTGTTCAGGTCTCTGGCGTCTCTTGAGAAGACTGTGGAGAAGTGTCATATTGAGCTGGACATGAAGAAGAACCGCCTCACCTTCACGCTGCACTGCAAACATGGTATCAGTGCTTGACTTCCCCCTCAGATTATTCACAATAGCTTACATGGATGATTTCAGAAAGATCATGTCTCATTTACATTGACACGTTTTATTTAATGTAGCACATCATACGTTAATTTATTTGTGTTGTAAAGTGTTTTTATTTCTTCTGCAGGTCTCCTGAAGACACACAACCTGTCTTTCCAGGACAGTGAAAGTTTACAGGCAGTCTTTGATAAGGACAGTTGTGCCAATGTTTTCAGGGCCCAGCCCAGGTCTGTGGATGAGTTCTTCACTGTTGTAGTAAGAGTATTGTTGTACTGACAGTTTATACTTTGCTGTTTTTCTTGTTCTCACTCTGTTTCATTTGTTCTTGGTTTGGAAATTAATGTTTTTTAATGTGGCTGCAGTTCATTGTTTTTACCTGGACAAAACTCCTCCACCAGAAGCTCATGTTAAATTTGTCTCAACAATTTCTCAGGCTGCTGGTGGACACAGTTATGCATTTTCCCCCATCTCTGGAAGAAGTAACTGTTTCAGTGAATGATGAGCGAATGTGGTTCAGGAATCATGTGGATGAAGAAACAGGTGACGTGGTTGTATTCTTTTCCCCCAACCAGCTACAAACTAAATATTGTAAAACGTATTGGATCATCAGCAAATTTGGAATCAAAAGGTTCAGGTTCACATTTATGACAAATTCACAGGATATTAACTTAATTTCCAGAAAAGAAGAGGAAAAAAAGGCAAATAAACACAGCTTAAGTGTTTTCAGTTGGATTTATTAATGCTTTAATTGTTTTATTAATATATTCCTATATAAAAACACACAGTTAATGGCATCAAGAAATAAATAATTTAATGAATTTGAACCCAGTGATGCCCTTATGAGGTAAAAAGGTGCAACAGTCGTTTGAGCTGTCATTAGTCAGTAGAGGTAGTTTTTCTTTGCATATAAACAGCAATAGAACATATATTTTCTTGTGATTTATTGCTCTGTTTTTTTATTCTCCTATGCTTTCTTTACTCTTCCCTCTCAGAGTTGTCCAAGGCCATGCTGACAGAGCTTTGTCTAGCATCAGACGAGTTTGACCAATTCTCGGTTCAAGCTCAGAGCAGCGTCACATTTTGTCTGAAGGAGCTACGGGTAAGACGATGATCATAGAGAGGGGGAAAGAAGGAATAAGTGTGGAGAGTCAGGGCTGGGACATTGACCAGAGAGTAAGAGAGAGGACCTTTGGGGAGGTTGAGAGAAAAGAGGAGGTAGCTATGATATGAATAATGAAGTTTGCCAAATCATTAATTGTCATTTGTCCTCCAGGGTTTGTTGGTGTTTGCTGAGTCAACTGGTCTCCCTATTTCTATGTACTTTGACGAGCCAGGAAGGTGAGCATACTGACATACATTATCAGCTGATGACTTGTGTTACCACAATGCACTGACATTTACTGTGTGTGTGTGTGTGTGTGTGTGTGTGTGTGTGTGTGTGTGTG
Source organism: Solea solea (assembly GCF_958295425.1). Taxonomy (NCBI): domain Eukaryota; kingdom Metazoa; phylum Chordata; class Actinopteri; order Pleuronectiformes; family Soleidae; genus Solea; species Solea solea. The sequence goes on along the minus strand of NC_081147.1, from coordinate 15,893,236 downwards.
TGTGTGTGTGTGTGGGTGTGTGTGTGTGTGTGTGTGTCAGCCCTGTGGTGCTTTCAGTAACAGACAGTGTCTTGGAGGGGAACTTTGTGCTGGCCACGCTTTCTGATGATCCCAACCACCATAAAAACAATACAAGACGGTAACTCTCAAACAAAATGTTATAGGCTGTTATTGGTTTTTCTTGGTGGACAATTATATCCTCTGAGTTGAGCGTTTGAACTCATTGCTGCATGTGTTTTTGATGACAGAATTTATTTGGATATTTACAGTTTCAGTACGAGTGCCTAGAAGTTCTTGTTCAGGCTTTTTTAATCAGGAGCATTAACATAAGAGTGGTAATAAACAGAATAATGAGAAGTAAACAAAGAAAGGTATACAATCCCTGCACATAATGAAAACACAATTAAATACTATAAAATAAATTACACTTGGTGATACTCTCCATTCTAGTGTGTCTTCGGTGGCATGTTGATTGTTTATGCACATGAGGGCCTGTGGCAATATGCCAGGAACTTGTACTCAATAGTTCCTCAAATATATATTGGCCCATAACACATGACTTGTTAGTTTTTCTTTAATATATCAACTGAGTAATTGTTGTTTATATATATATATATATATATATATATACTGTATATGTATATATATATATAAACATGCAGGTACATGCTGTGCACTTATGACATATTTCCTTTATCACTGCTCATATTTCCTTTTCCTTTAAAAAAAAGAAAAAAAGCTAGAACATTATGATTATTTATTATCTGAAATTGTGAGCAACTGAGCTAAGACTGTACTGATAACAGGTTTGTTCCTCTTCATGAGGTGACAATGAAGCACTTGAATTTCCAATTGTCATATATAGATGTGGCAGGGATCTGTGTTCATGTTTGCCTCTCACAAGCTGAAGTTCAGTGTAATGTGCTGCCAGTAGTGCAATCTCTTCTTATAATTTCTTCTATTTTTATTATTACATTGTGAATGAATGTGAAGGTGTGTTTTCACTAATGTTCATTAGGCCTGAGAGCCACCTTTTTTCCTTCCTCATTCTTGTCATATTTCTCTTCTACCTCTCAGAGCACAAACACCACCTTCCGCTCCTCCTGATTTTGAGAATGATGACATTGATTCCTATCTCATCGCCATGGATACCAGTATTGTACCAGGTCCCTCGGCTACGGGTCCACCCACACCCCATTTAGCTGAATCTACATATTCAAAACAACCTGCTGCAGCAAAACATAGCACAAATATACACAGTGAAGAGGAAGAGGAGGAAGAAGACGAAATGGCTGATTCAGACAGACCACCTAATAAGAAGGTACAATATGTATCAGTTAGATCAGTGGTTCCCAAACTTTTCACTGTCCTGTACCCCTTCAGACATTTGACCTCCAGCCATGCACCCCCTACATTCTGTGTCTAACATTTAGATGAAAGACCAATTGTTCCTAAAATATTTTCTCCTTCTTTCACATCTCCTCATAGTTCTGCTCCTTGTTCTTTGGATCCGTGCTTCCCCCATCTTCTCAGATGAGTACTCAGCCATTGACAAACCAGGAAGTGCTGGCCAGCGACAGTGAGGAGGACACTTAGGGCAGAGTGACAGTGGACTGATGGGATAGGAGCTTAAAGAGTGGGTAGATAAGTGTCCACTTTTATCTCCATGAGAAACCATGAGACCTGGACTACTTGTAAAACATGAAGAAATGGACATCTTGAACTTTTCATTTTCATCATTACTGGCTTGTACAAGTGTTTTTGTTTTTACCTGGAAAAAACTGCGGCGATGACGTCAGTGCAGATTTCTGTATTTCATCTTTTTTATTGGATTATTTTGGTTATGATTGAATACTGGGATAATGTAAAACTAAACACACCATGCCTTTCTCTTTGTTTTTGTTTGTGATCAAGTTCCCCCCAAAAAAATAAAACAAATGTGTTTTTTTCAAAGTATATAAACATCATTATTTATTTACATGTAAAACGTTTGAACAAGAAGGGGATGAGATCTGGAGTGTATGGTTAGGGTAATATTCAGTTGATATGTGACAATGTAAACAAAGCCTTTTTTATCACATAAATGAATGATGCAAACAAATTAAACTGGCTAAAGATCACTTCTAATCAAAAAAGCCATAACCATAACCTGGTGCTTCAGTTCTCATCCTCAAGACTCTATTACAAATGTTTGTCAGAAGTAGGATTCAGCGTACGATGCAGAAGATCTAAGAGTCTGTGAGCCAGTCTTTGCCAGTTGTGGATCTTTGTTATCTCTCTTTTGCACTTGAAAACTTTTCCCCCTCGTCTGCGGTTTCCTCCTCTCTCGCTCCTTCGTCTCCTTGTCATTCTTCTTCCTCAACCTCTCCTCCTCTTTCTCCTTTCTTTCTCGCTCCCTCCGCTTTCTCCTCCTCTCCCTGGAGCTAAGTTTGTCCTCACATACTTCCTCGACCAGTTTCCCTGTTCCGTCACTGAAGTCCTGAATCAAGATTGTGGGGACTTGCATCTTGTGTGCCTCCTTCCCCTTTGCTTTTTTAGGCTTCTCTCCTCTCAGTCTGCGGAAGAGACCAAAACGTTTAGAAACAGCAGGCGGCTCCTGCTCTGCTACTTTCCCCTCTGTCACTTCTGTGGACAAGAACAAGGTGACTTTTGAAGACTCTGTCACCTTTGGAGAAGTTTGGGTTGTGTTTACTGCTCCAGGATGGGACTGTGATTCAGTTTGTTTAACTTCTGCTTGATCAGAGATAGATTGTGGTTGGCTAGTTTCCTGTGGGGCAGTGAAGAGGTCATTGGAGAGTGCTAACCTGGATCCATGTGAGCTGGAGGACCTGCAGACACAGAAATCCTCTGAAGACTGGCCGCTACAACACCTGCAGTTTTGAGTCAGTTCGCTGTTATCCTGCTCAGCTGGAACATCATTTTTATCGTGCCTTTGTGGGTTGCTATCAGTGTGTACATTATCTGTCACTTTTGGAAATGACGTGAGGTTATCCTCTCTTGCAGGGTCCTCTTGAACATTTTCACTGAGCTTTTCCACCTCTGAAGAATTAGTTGTGAGCTGACTTGCTGGTTCTTTATGTACAGATTCCTCTGGGAAACTATTTTCTACTGAACTTGTTTCTACCGAAGTCTCCTCCTTCACTGCTGGTGCTACAGAGTAACTATCTTCGACTGGATTTGTTTCCCCACCAGACTCAGTGATGAGATCCTCTTCTTTAGCCTGCTTTGAAGTCTCCTTCACTGCTGGTGCTACAGAGTAACTATCTTCGACTGGATTTGTTTCCCCACCAGACTCAGTGATGAGATCCTCTTCTTTAACCTGCACTGAAGTCTCCTCCTTCACTGCCAGTGCTACAGAGTAACTATCTTCTACTGGATTCGTTTTCCCACCAGGCTCAGTGGTGAGATCCTCTTCTTTAGCCTGCTTTGAAGTTTCCTTCACTGCCAGTGCTACAGAGTAACTATCTTCTTCTGGATTCGTTTTCCCACCAGGCTCAGTGAAGAGATCCTCTTCTTTAGCCTGCTTTGAAGTCTCCTCCTTCACTGCCGGTGCTACAGAGTAACTATCTTCTACTGAACTTGTTTCCCCACCAGGCTCAGTGAAGAGATCCTCTTCTTTAGCCTGCTTTGAAGTCTCCTCCTTCACTGCCGGTGCTACAGAGTAACTATCTTCTACTGAACTTGTTTCCCCACCAGGCTCAGTGATGAGATTCTCTTCTTTAACCTGCTCTGAAGTTTCCTCTTTCACTGCTGGTGCTTCAGAGTAACTATCTTCTACTGAACTTGTTTTCCCACCAGGTTCAGTGATGAGATGATCTTTAGCCTGCTCTGAAGTCTCCTCCTTCACTGCTGGTGCTTCAGAGTAACTATCTTCTACTGAACTTGTTATCTCACCAGGTTCAGTGATGAGATCCTCTTCTTTAGCCTGCTCTGAAGTCTCCTCCTTCACTGCAGGTGCTGCAGAGTCAGTAGTCTCAGTTTGTGTTTCCTCTGCTTGTGCTGTATTATTGTCAAACTCTGAGTGCACAGTGGAAATGGTTTCTTTTTCCTCTGTGGGTTCAGTTGCTCCTCTGTCACACTCTGTTGCTGAGCAGTGAGTAAATACTTGCTGTAACTCTTCCATTGTGTCACCTGTAACTGGCATTTCTGCTTCACTTTCTGTGTCCACTTGTTGGTGAGTGCACTCGGGTAAAGACATGATTACTGTTTCTGTTTTACTTTCTGTCTTTGAATCTATATGTGCTGGTTCAGACTCTATTTCACTTTGTGTGGCTACATGTTCCTCCACCCTTTCTGTCAGTGACTCAGTGCTGTGGTGATTTTCTTTAAATACTTCAATTTTGTCCGTCTCTGTATTCTCTGTTTCCTTTGTCTCTGTCTCTAGTGTTGTATTTGAATCTGAGAAAGTTGCTGCCTCTGTGGTGCTTTCTGTGTCTGAGCCTGGAATAGTCTCTGTTCCTATTTGTAAGACTTCACTGACTGTGTCCACCTGTGTCTGCAGCTCCGGTTTTCTCTCTGTCTCATCCTCTTGTTTCAGTTCGTCCTGAATTGTCTGTTCCTCACTTGAGTCTGTTTCCATTTCTCTGTCTGTGTATGTGTCTGCAACAACATCTGCTTGAGTCTCTCTCCAATTTTCCTCCCCAGCAGCTGAATGTTCACTTTCTAACACTGGTCTGTCACTTTCCTTTTCCACATCTTTGAGTGTCTGTTGCTCTAACACTGGTGACTGGCTCTGATAGCCCAGCATCTTTTCCTGTTCATGGTGAGAGGTACATTCATTTGGCTGAAGAATACTTTCGACACTCTGGTCTTTGGTTGGACCTTGATTTGGTTCAGTTTCTATATTTGTTTCTTTTTTTTGGCTTGAAGGCATTTTGTCCTCTTCTGCCTTTTTCGGTTGATTCCCCTCCATTTCAGTTATTCCTGTTTCAGCTTGGTCGTTCAGTTCTTTTACTTTTTCTGTTTCTTTTTGGTCAGTCTGTATGTTTTGGATTTGGTCCTCCTTTTTAGGTTCATCTGCATCGTCCTCCTCTTGAACGCCCTGCACCTTCTTAAAATGTAACTCATTCCAGCTTCTCCAGTCCTCCTTTGCTCCCATTGAAAAATGCCTCACAACTTTAGCACCACCTTCACCTGTATTGACTTTTCCGCCCTTCCTCAACCTCTTGCGAAAGAATGATGGGGACAGAGACAGTGTGGAAGCAGAGCGAGACAGGGGGACGGACAGGTTCCCTTTTTTTTTTTCTTTCTTGTCTAGGTCTTCATTGTTCTGCTGAGCCCGTGCCCACGCCATGAGGTATCCGTGGCAGCGACCTCTGGGGTCAAATGTGGATGAGGGTTTGTCTCTTCTCCACTTTTCTAGCTCCTTCTCTGTCTGTTTCTCCAGATCTCGAGCTGATAGTGGCACTGAGCACACCTGAGTGCATGGAAGAGAAAAATATTGGTGATGTCCATATTCTAACGTACTTCTGTCACTATTTCAGTTATGCTGTATTTGTGTACAAAAATGTTAAGGCATCACCAGCTTTGTTGTTTTTATGTCAAATTCTGTGATGTGGTTTAAGAGAGCCAGGGTCGCGCTATTGTTTAAGTTTAAGGATAGGCCACTAAATACTTGACACTTTAGCCAGCAGAAGCAGGTTATTTTCTGAAAAATCATTATACAGTGAAATTGTAGTTGATTGCAGCTGACTCCATGGGTTTACCTCTGCTATAAAGGTGTCATCTTCCTCGTGGACCTCCTCCCTGACTCCCCTCAGCCTCTCCAGAGTCTCCATCTGGCCCTGGCACTGCTTTCTCTGCTCGGCACGACCCAACACCCGTCGCACAAGCACCACTGCCACCTGGAGCAGCACCCGCACCCCTGCACATAAGATGGAAGAGAAGAGGTAAGATGGTTGAAGTGGCTGCAGTGGAAACTGTCCTGTCCCCATATCAAATCCAAATCCATACAAATACCAGATAGCATGACTGGTGCTTTACCACATCAGTTAAAGCATGCACATTCTCTTCCACTCCGCTGTTGTTAGATTTTGCATTAACATATACAATAGCACAATTATGACATACAGATTTCTGTGCTTCTAAACACACAGGAGGATGTACCGTTGCAGAAAAACAGGTCCCAGACACGGAGCAGAGTGTTGAATGGCAGGTGGCGTGTGAAAAGACACATCAGCCAGTCAGTGGCGAACATGAGCGGCTCCACTCCATGGTGCTGTAGGTGTTTATGTGCTGCAGGACATGTCCTTCTCAGGACCCAGGTCAACATGCCAGCATCAAACAGGACTCCCTCCTACACAAGGTATTGGCAGCAGGTGAACGGTTTTGACAGTGTCAGGCACATTTTGTGTGGGAATGTGCGCGTCCTCCTTACCAGTAGAGGGCTGTAGTAACCAGGCAGGTACTGCTCACTGATCTGCACCAAACACCAGAAGGCCTCCTGTCCGGGGTATCACCAGATGAACATCAGATGCCACGATTTTTATTATTGTTATCATCCAATTAATTACTGTATTCTTGCTATGCTAGCAATGCCTCAGAATCTGCCTTTGTGCCAGGGGGCAGGTAGATGCAGCAAACACTCACATTAATTTAAATTAAACGATTTGAGATGAGTTTGGGTGCCTATTGGCAAGAGTTCAATCTTGTTACCTCAGCAGGCATGTTCATCAGCAGCACTGCAGCCACGGGCCCCTGTGCCTGGCAGTAACCCTCTTCTGGTTGGAACTGAGTGTAGGTTTTCAATACCCGGAACAGACCACGCTGCCTTCACACACAGTCCACAATAATCAGTCACAGTGACAACAAGTTTAGAATGTTACAATACTTAATAAAGCTGCAGTGCATCTTTTTTTGTTCTTGTTTATGTTATCGCTCTGCCTCTGTTTGGTCTGAAATGATGTAACATTATTGGTTTGCTGTGTCCTCCATCTGAAAACTAGGGGCAAGAAGCATTTGTCCCTTTTAACTGTTGAATGACTCGATTTACTGAGCAGGAGAATTTCTTACAGATTTATATGATATCACCATCTATTCTCTTCTCTGAATGCACTTTTATTTCCCAACATAAAGATACAGAGAAAACATGAAACATAAGATGGTGTTGGAGTTACTGAGCTATTGTATATAAGACTTTATGTACTGCTGTACTGTCCTGTTGCTTTCAACTTTTTAAGAAGAATAAGTAAAAAATAGGACATACCCATGTCCATCCTTGCAGAGGAACATTTCATGGAAGGGGAACTGTCGACCCAGGTCTCTTTCAATCACATCCACCCAGGTCTGCAGAGCTGGCTGGGAGTCCAGAGTCTGGGACCAAAATGAAAGATATTCAAGGGTAAATGTCAATAAATATGATGTAAATTTGATATAAAAGAATTTAGAAGCTGGAGACGGAAAATATGTCCTGTTTGAAAAATACATTTCTGTGGAGTAAATGTACTTTTCATCATATCCATATCAATTAATCAACTCTAATTGTTTCTGCCCTGTGTTAACTGGGTCTGCTGTGGTCAGTTCTCCCACCTGGTAGAGGTCTTTATTTTGTTTCATCCTGTCGGAGGCTGCACAGAGCAGAGGCCAGCACTTGGCTCTCAGTGAGGCAGGGATGCCTTTTTGACACTGCACTTTGACCTGAGGGGGCAAAGGGAACAGAGACGCAGGATCAGCCCAGTGCAGTCATCAACATGGCAACATGGTTCTCTGTTGTTGACTGTAGACTGTATGGCCTTTTTCACAGCAGACATTTGGACTTGTTAAAATAGAATAAAATCCCAGTGTCCCACCTTAGGGTTTCTCAATCCTGGTCTTGGGGGCCCACAACCCTACTAATTCTAACTCCACGGACCTTCTTGACCATGGGCTCCAGATCGTCATTAAGTTCTGCTCAAGCCTGGTAACAACCCATTCATGTGAATTAGGTATGTTGAAGCAGGGGAGCATATAAAACATGCAGGGTAACAGGTCCCCAGGAATAAGATTAAGAAAACGTGGTCCCACTAAATCATGACACTGAACCAGTGTGCATAGTCCCAGGAGCCTGAAACTGAAGCTCAACTATCAGTCTTTTTATTCACTGCCTTACTGTCTTAGATAGGACACACCTTATTGGTCTTCTTCAACAACATGTGATCCCATTGGAGAATGATGTTGATCCACTTGGTCTCCCTCTGCCTGACCAGCTCAGGTGACGGACCCACACTCCTGACACAAAACACCAGTTAAGTTTTGTTTTTGTTTTTTAAATCAAGTGCACATCTCCTCCATTAACAGTATGCAGGCACTGTGACACATTTGATACATGCACTTCTATGTGTTGTCATGTCATTTTTGAAAAGCAGTGCTCTGAAGAACAAGACAGGAAACAGGAAAACCACATGTTAGCGGTGTGATGTCTCCGTGGCAACGGATCAGGATGTCACCTCTAAGGAAAGTATGAAGACAACAGGTAGCTGTTGGTTCAGCCACTTTTATTCTATATTTGTTTACAGTTACCACCATAATGTGTAGTTTCACTGTTGTCAGAATGTAGTCTAACTAACTAAGTCAACTACATTTTAAAGTATTCAGGTTTATACACTTCCTGACATGGCTATATATGTTTTTCTACAAATGTATAAAATCCACATTACTGCAGCTCTCAAGGAGAGTCTAAAAATGTATGTTTTGTCTTGACAAACAATTTTGAGTTTCATACGACTTATAGCTACTGCAGAAAGAACGCCTCTCTGCAAACCTAAAAAAAAACTGCCACACTGTTAAAGATTTTGGGCACTGATTGTTCTATCATGTGTCTTCCTCCTCATTTGCACTTTGCTCTGTATAAACAAAGCTTTCTTTTACTTCATTTTTTTTTCTCTGTATGTCTACACTAAATGACCATAACATTTTGTTCATATAAATATATAAAGTTTTTAAAGGTCTAAAAGCACAAGCAGCTTACGCCTACTCTGCATTATCTGATGAATTTCTGACGGACAATGGACGTGTTCACAAACATTTAAAAACGTTTTCTCAAACATTTTTTATCATTAAAATGAATAAATCTTCAAATAAATCTAAATGTTTTGGGGTTTTTTGTCGTCTTTTCAATTTTCTGCATCTGTATTTTTATAAATGTCAGCATTTCTTAAATGATTTACATGAAGACAAATTTTTATCATTTTAACAGCCACCTACACCTGTTTCTCGACCATTCCATCTCCTTCAATAAGAATAGCTGGATTTAATAACAATACCAGCCACAGTAACAGTAGATGAGCACATATTTGGAACTGCTCACCCAGCTGGGGATCCATTGGTCAGAATAAAACCAAACCGGTCTGTCTCTGGTTCCAGACTGAGCTCCGATTCTGCATCAGATCCAGAGCTGTCCTCCTCACAGAGGTTCTTCTGTGCTAGACTCAATGAACTCAACATCTCCCTGAAAGTGAAGAAGACATTCACCATGTGACTGTCAACTGTATTGCGATGATCATATTAATCTTATATGCGACTTCATATCAGAGACAAACCCCTGATAGCACTAGTTTATTAACAGAAATACACAACGCACCATTTTAACTGTAAATGTTTTACCACTTCCTTTAATAAAGCCAGGGTTGAGAGTTTTTGTTCAGTGTGAGTGTAAAGCTTGCCAAGTCGACTTCCTGGTCTTAAACCACAAACATAAAAACACCACGTGGACAGTTGTGAAAACATCGTGGAATAAGCATTTAATTTGATTTACCTTTTACATTTCTGTCATGTTGGTTCACTCGCTGCTGAAGATGTAAAGTGTGAGATGCTCCTCCAGTGATGGGAGGGGGAGACTGACTTCCTCCCTCCCTCCCTCTCTCATGTTCATTTGTTCTCTCTGTCTGTCTGCCTCCCCCTTTTGTTTGTCCTTCCCTCATGTATTACAAATACATGATGCTTCACATATCAACTTCCCTCTATTAAATCATGCTGTCGTACACGCTGTGCAGGAAAACTGACTATGTATGGATTTAAGTCGATTGCTCAGACATGAATCATCTAATATAACGACAGAGTTTGTGATGATCAATACAATATGATTTGCCAATTGTGCCCTTTCAAGTGCTTCCTCAAAATGAATGCTAGTGTGTGCTTTTATTCTAACCTCATATGTTAGAATTTACTGCATTTCTCTTGTGTGGCAGTACATTTGATATATTATATATATTATAGCATTTTGTCATCATTTAATTAGAGGTCAAGTGTGTAAGATTGAGGTGAAAATATTTTCATTTGGTAGAAATGAAATATAAAATAGTTGTGCTTGTGTGTTTAATTATGTGGGGTTTTTTTTAGTGTACCATCATCTCAATGTATTAATTGTTTCTGTGGGAGTTGAAACTCATCCATAGTGTTAACTTGACTCTTGTACATTTGCTTGAGCAGGAAAAAACTTTCACAGGACTCCGATGTAAAAAGATAAAACAAAAATATTTATTCTACGGTTTTGCAGCGTCTTAACAAAGAAGTGATCAATCCTAATCAATTCCTAATCAACAAAAAGTACTATGGTAAGAAACTGTGTGGCTCGGTCCTTAATTGAGCCTCAACTGCCTCTGTGTGCTCAAAGGATCTACTCGTAAAAAGTGACAGTAACATGAGCTGACACGTCTAATGGAAAACTTAAAATACAGTATGCCTATACAAAACATAATTTATACCTAAACTTAAATTAAATCCAATTAATGTAGCTGACCTTTTCCATATTTACAATTAACTTATTATTCCATTCAATCAATTATTTATTTCCGTTCAAATGAACCCTTAAACAAAATACAGACTGCACTTATTTATTGAACTGAAACATATGAAATGCGATTTGCCTCCCACAGTTCCCATTACGAAAGCCCCTTATATTTACATACTGGACTGTGTCTCTGATAGGCAAGCGTCTGATAGACGGGTGCTTGTCAAAGTAATCAAAGGACTCTTGCCTTTGATGACTTTGTCTACCGATGGACAGACAGTCGATCCTTGAATTATTAATAGATGTACTGAAATTATAAGAAGAAAAACAGGAAACAGGAAAGCGCCATTGAGAGCAAACTATGGTTTCAAGATCTCCCTGCAACATTACACATAAATAATCACAGGTGAATTATATTGAACAAAATATAGCAAATTTGTTGCCTAGTATAGAAGGTTGGGAGTCACAGGGTACCTCCCGATACCACATGCGATATGTGGTCCATGATACCAATAATATCATGATACAATGATTCTGTGATAATGAATATATTGTAAGACAATCATACAGCAATACATCCCGATATCTGTCTGACTTAAGAAATCAAAACGAAGAACAAAGTGCATAAAATCTATGAATTGAGCACCTTCATTTATTAATTAAAATATTGATAATTGCCCTGGCGATATCGATTATCATATTGCACAATGGAGGATCATTTTTGTACCTACAGTTACAGTTCAACATCACAATTTTGAAAGTGGCTTCATCCTGGTGCCAGATGGTCGTCAGTTGCCTGAATAAAACCAACAAAGAACTTATGAGTGATACAATTTACTGATATAAAAGTGTAGGTATTTACAAGTGTGAGGTTGTGAGTCCCAATGTTGTTTATTTGTGAATAGAGAGATGCAGTCTATGGTTTAAACTTTTAGTTTTTGAGCTCTGAAACCTGCGAACGTGTCAACTCATATGTATACGTGCATAGGCTACATTACCATAGCTATAGCTAACCTCTGCATGCACTAAACCTGAATGGGCTTTTTTTTACTGGATCACGTGATAAGGGCGGAAACTGACTCATATAGTCCACGCCGAATCTCCCGCGAACGCAGCCATTTTCTGTTTTCTCTCCTCGCAGTACCACCGGTGAGTCTGTGTGTTTTCTTATTGCGGGCAATTCCACTGTTTTAGTTTATGATTGTCGTGTGAGTGCTTTGGAGTCCTGAGAATGTGACGGTGCATGTGAAGATCCGCGTTGCGTTTTAAGGGCATCTTTGTGGGAAACAATCAACCACACAGGGCCATTGATTTTTTGCCCCTTGTGCCAAATTGCAGCTAACTGTTAGCAGCTAAGTGCTAGCCACAGAGAATGGCTTCCATTCCGCGTTGGCTAATACGTTAGCGACCGCTTTGTTCTAAAAATACGCTTTAATTCTGTGTATGTACGTACTATTATTGACTAAAACAAACCGCCCGTAGTCGGTTGCAGTTGTGTTTTTCTTAAGTCTACGTCAGTCTCGGTGTGGATCGTAGTGTCTGGCCTCACTGCTCGATTGTTCTAGTCGCACACGAAAAATTGCGCTCGCATTTCGATGTGGCGCACTCACGCTGTTGGTCTGTTAGCTAATGGCTATTTTGGAAAACACTGCATTAATACAGCGAACCAGTACAGTCATGTCCGTTTAATCTACGTTCACCATGTGTTCGCACGTGGGTATATCTTAAAACCATTATATAACCTGACGTAATAATAACGTAAAGTGCACATGTTAGCTTGTTGTGCTGTTAGCCCGGATATAAAATTGACATGGTCAGGATATACTTTAGTGTATAACTACTGAATATAACACATACGTCTTACGCGGTAAAGTAATAACTGGGCTCTAAGTTTGTCCCACGTTTCGTTTATACGTAGTTTCTTATTGGACCAGGCTAACACTGCTAGCTCAGTGTTCATAGTTGCTGTTTCACTCGGTAACGGAAGAATGAAAAACGTGCTAACGTCCCGCCTTGTTTTGTTCACCCAGGAAAACCGCAACCACGGCCGCCAATATGGAAAAAAATGATTGTGTCGCTTCATTTAAGGTAAGCGTTCGCTTTTCCATCTGTTATAATACATTTGTGATTTTTATTTAACTGATATTCACCCATCTGTCTTTCCTAGTTGGTGTTAGTAGGTGATGGGGGCACCGGAAAAACGACATTTGTGAAGAGGCACGTCACAGGAGAGTTCGAGAAGAAATACGTTGGTAAGTACGTTGTACTTGTTAACAAGTTAGTTAGGTCGTATTTCTAATTTAGTATAATAGCATTGTCACTTGAGCTATGGACAGGGACAAAGATGTCCACACATTTTTAGCCCCCCTGTGTTCAGATTAGGGCTCAGTGACCTGACTGAAATATCCAGTTTTCTGACAGATATTGCTGTTGTAGTTTGATATGCAATGTAATTTAAGTTGTTGTTCCATCCAATATTCACTATCAAATATATTCAAAATATGATTGAACATCAAAAGTCACCAATTCACCATATCATATGCAATTAGAAAACCTGAAGACAAGAATTATTTCTTACACCAGCGGTCCAACCACCCTATACCACTTTATCCTCCACATGTGGGTCATGGGTGCTGGTGACATAAAGCAATAGGCAGGTAACACCCTGGATAGGTTGCCAGTCCATCACAGGGCCACAGAGACAAACAACCAATGTACTCACACACACACTTTTCGGGAGATCGACAAACTCTGTGCAGAAGGGCCCTTTGTTAAACCCAGGTATAAACTTTTTTTAAATAGCTTAGAAGGTGGAATAATTAAGTGGCATTCTATGTTTTTTTTCTACCTGTTATGTATATTTATTTTTGTAAATTCATAGCTAGCAGATATAATACAGCTTGAAGAGATAGACAGTGTTCAACTATAATAATTAATGTTTTTTATTAAGCCTTTATCAGGTGAATGAAATCCCCCTAAACCATACCAGGAACTGGCCGTCCTAAATTATTTTGGTTAGGTTTATCACAAGTGGAGTTTTAATTGTTTAACGTTGTGACGCACTGCATTCTGCAGAAAATGATGCCAGAAAGGCAGGAGTCTAATTTCAGCTGATAGTGAGTGTGATTAAAGCAGTTTAGGGCAGGCTTAGCAGTGGCAATGGAACTTGAAAGCAGTTTATATTGATACCTTTATACTAATAGATCACTTGTCGCATTTCTCAACTATTTTTTTACTTAATGAAGTAATTACACAAACTTTTTTTCTGTAATTCTAGCTACCCTGGGAGTAGAGGTGCATCCACTGATCTTTCACACAAATAGAGGACCTATTAAGTACAATGTGTGGGACACGGCTGGTCAGGAGAAGTTTGGAGGCTTGAGAGATGGATACTACATTCAAGGTAGTTTATCAACCATCATCTGACTCAAATAGTGAAATATAATGTTTCAGTGATTTAATTGTTGAAATGTTAACCTCTTGCTTCCACAGCTCAGTGTGCTATCATCATGTTTGACGTCACCTCTAGAGTAACCTATAAGAACGTGCCTAACTGGCACCGTGACTTGGTCCGTGTCTGTGAGAATGTTCCCATTGTCCTTTGTGGCAACAAAGTGGACATAAAAGACAGGAAAGTCAAAGCCAAGAGCATTGTGTTTCACCGCAAGAAGAACCTGCAGGTAACAACTGAACATGAAATGATCATTGTCCACCCTCATATTATATATAAGTTTGACGTCTGACATTCTGCTCTTCCCTTAGTACTATGACATTTCTGCTAAGAGTAACTACAACTTTGAGAAGCCTTTCTTGTGGTTAGCAAGAAAGATGATCGGTGATGCCAACCTGGAATTTGTTGCAATGCCAGCCCTCGCTCCCCCAGAAGTCCAAATGGACCCAACGCTTGCTGCTAAATACGAGGAAGAGCTTCAAGTGAGTTTGACCCTATAAATATTGGTTCTGTTAACTTTGCTAATTCAAATCTGTTGGCTCCTTTGCCTGAGCTCATTAAATGAAAAATCAGGAAGTAAAAAAAAATATTTTTTTCTTGGCTTGTTTTAGGTTGCATCACAAACAGCGCTCCCAGAAGATGAAGATGACCTCTAACGTGTTCCCTGGATTTTCTCTCCCCCTCCCAATTGTGGACAGGAAGCTGTTGCCCCTTAACTGTTCTATCCCCTTTCAGATTTTTTTATTTTTGAAATTTTCTGTTTGTTTTAAAACTTAAAAGATAACTTGGTGGAGAAGTTGTAGTTCTAATTTCACAGTATAAGACACATCCCACCCTAGTGTTGTCGTTAGTATAGCGACATGCTACTCTTCATCATCGAGCACCTTCCACTGCACTTAACCAGCTCACATAATGCTGTTGTATGGTGTACTGGAAACACTAAGGGGAGCAAACTTTGAATAAAAACATTCTCAATATAACATGTGTTTTTTTTGTTTGTTTGTTTTTTTATTATGGACAGTAGTGTTTTAAAGGAAACATTGTCAATTGTGCCAAATCACAACATGCGCAATAAGGCAGAAACCTTATATTATACAGAAAGGAGAAGACATCTCTGACAGAACCAGACTTGGATGTGCAGCCAGTTGGATCTACGGGGGACAAGTTTATTAAGGATTAGGGATGGGGCCGATCCAGTATCGGAAATTTCCGATCCAACTGTAGAGATTTCCGTCTGTGCTCTGCTGAAATGTCTCCGCAAGTGATTCCCTGACTGCTCTGCTAGTTGGCTGCAAAAAGTGGAATGGATTTCCTGAACGGAGGCGTGTCAATGAGACGCAGAGTAATGATGCATGCCTCCGTTCAGGAAATCCATTCCAGTTTACAGCCAGCTAGCAGGCGAGCGTTGACCAGGAAAATCCGCTACGCAGCCGACGTAATCACAGCCGTCACCGTGAGGTTCTCCCTGAGGAGAACTGGAATGAAAGCGGCAAAGAAACAATGAAAATTTACACTCTAAACCGTCACCAGGCGATTCAGCAGCATCGTAAGGAACCCCTCTAACGCTGTTACCCAACGGCGTCAGTTTGTTTTTAAAAGAGCTGTGGACAAGGTTTCATACCGAGGTAAAGTTAGTTCGTTATCGGACATTGGCTTGACATTCCGTTGGGACAGTCTTCCAATTACCTGAGAAATGTTCACAAAAAATCAATGCAATCACTTTTTACCGTTCTGCTTGCTGTCGTAGATCGTATTTGCAATGACCTTATTACAGGTCAGGTTATTCTGAAACTAAATCTGGGCACATGATGCATTTAATCAATACAGAAGAATGGATTTCTGTATAGAAATAGAACCAGAAATGACCATGCTCTGCAGCAAACAATTTGTGCGAACAACAAATCTTGAACTATGTAAGGGATAATGCAGGGCTCAAATTTTGACGTCAGTTCAGAATGAGTCGTGTATTTACTGCAACTGCACTGCAAACTGTTTTTATTTTCAAAAAGAAAAGAAACAGAAACAGATGATGGAAATACAGTGCTGGCCCAAGCCTTTAGGAGGTCCTAAGCATAATTTGATTGTGCTTGATGATTATTGACACAAATGTCACATGGTAATGTTACATTATCAATTGTATTAATACAGATGGATTATGACTATTGTCCCCCTGGGCACAGATGCATAAGGACCACCCTGTTTGTTTAACAGTGGGTGCATACGGGCAGGGGGTCTGGGAGTCTTCCCCCAGAAAATGTTGAATTTTCTAGATGTGATTTCCTATATTCTCGTGCATTTTTGAGATGGCCAGCTTGAGAAGGGCAACAGCCAAATGTGTTAAGATTCATAGCCTTTTGCTTTTTGACTTATTAAGGTAGTGACTTGGGCTTGGGCTTCAGGGCCCCTTGACCTCATGGGCCCAGTCGGCTCATTCAGTAATTCATCTTTGCTCACATGCCAAAAATGTTTTGGGGGCTCCCCTCTGAGACTTCTGGCCCTTGGTAGACACCCCTGTATTAATATTGTTATTTTCACCAATCCAGATACCTTTTAACTTTAGAGGGCACTTAGATCACAGATTTATTTTAAATTTCGTATTCATATTCATACTTTCATATTCAAAGTGAAGCACCAGGTGTGGTTTACTGAAGTTTAATTGAAATATAATAAAAATGTATTCATTCATTCAGTCATGTCACTTGTTTAAGTTATTTAATATGTTTAAAAAAAACAAAACATAAAACACTCAATTGGGGGCCCAACAAATCTTCAGGTACACATAAATTATCTTGACTTGAGACATGTACTACCATTGCATTTTGCAACCATAAAGTAACTGATGCCAAAAAACATGAATTATTTTGATACACCCTGTGGCCATACTGTGCCTTGTCTGGTCTGCTGTCTCCTTGAAACAGAAGGTGAAGAAAGGATACACAATGCGCACCAGAAGAACCATTTAACTCAGCAATTGCATTTCAAAGCATGGATTAGAACACATGACAAGGACTTGTCAACCTCTTTCACACTGTTGACCACCAGGTGTCAGCCATGTTCTATGAGCTGTTTACGCTCAGGGAGCAGGAGGCAGGATCACTGGTGAAACATGATTTGTTGAGTTTCATCTGATGGTTAAAATATATTTTGGGATCATTGCACTCTGTCCTGACCTCATCACCTTTGATTTTTTAACCTCTTAGTTTCACTATGTTGTGTAACTATATCAATCAAATTTTATTTGTATTTGATATAGTCACACAACAGAGAGGAGAAAGGAGAAGAAATCTCTGACAGAACCAGACTCAGATGTGCAGCCAGTTGGGGTGAAAGGAAAAATGGGGGACAAGTTTAGTCAGGATAGTTCTTAATCAGTAGCGATAATTTTTTATAGTATGTCATTTGTAAAAGCAGCAGCATGAGTTGTTGCAGAAAATGATATTGATATAGTATATTAATGATGACAATACTACTATAACTACTAGAAGCCTTGCTACATGATCTGAATCCTGCAGCCTAGGAGTCACAGGTGCCTGCAGAATGAGGACAGGAACGAAAAGTATTACTTAAAATTTAATATTCATACCCGGAGTGTGATTGCACCACAGGAGTTCCCCTAGTAGTCTAAGGACTGACTCAGCCTTGAGTCAGTCCTTACTATAGGTTTTATCCAAAAGGTTTTAAGTTGAATTCAGGGTGTTCTCCTCCCAGACTGATAACAGGTGGTAACTACAAAGCCATGTTGCTGTACACACATTGACACCACTTCTAGTCAGACATTTGCTCCAATAAAAAGTTTCTTTATCATATTGACAAAGTAGAGGACGTAGAGCTTTAAACATCGTACTATTTACATTTACAGTATGTTGCCAAATGTTGTTTGAAGCAACCCTTCTATGAAATCAGTATTAAACCAACCACACATTTACCAAGGTGCCGGCCTTTTCCAGCCCCTGTATACCATTCATTGCAGAGGACCAAGGATAATGTCTCATCTGGCTGGTAGAGAATGCACCCTGGTCTCGTCTGTGAACCCTGTTAGAAATCTGTAGAACCTAAAATTTCTGCCATTGTACTGGTTACTTTATAAGTTACAACTTATTGTTGTTAAAAATAAATATCTAATCAGCCAATCACATGGCAGCAATTCCATGCGTTTAGCAGCGTAGATGTGGTCATGATGACCTCCTGAAGGACAACCCAAGCACTAGAATGGGGAAGAAAGATGATTTAACTCACTGTGAAATTGTCCTGATTGTTAATGAGAGACTGGCTGGTTTGAGTATTTCAGGAATTGCTGCTCTGCTGGGATTTTCACACACAAACATCTGTGAGAAAATGCCTTGTTGATGCCAGAGGTCAGATGAGATTTGCAATGCTTACTAAAATACACACTGGTACAAACATGATACACAGTCGACCATCTCTGAACACACGCCACACCTTGAAGCAGATGGTCTTCAGCAGAGAGGATTACAATGGGAGCCACTCCTCACACTTTATTAACTGTTTGTGTTTTACAGGAAAGTGACCAGTGAGAGCTAAACCTTAACCTATCTTATACATAAAATGATGTGTTCTCCTTTTGTGCTTGGGTATGTTTTTGATTTGTTATATCCTATTATCCAGATTATATTTATCAGTTATTGACTTGTGGGGAAATAAAATCAATAAAAATATAATCTTATGTGTCAGCATCATCATCAACTACTGTGACTGTGTGAGGGGAAGTTGAATCGCTGGCAGACTGTAGTGTCAGGCAGTGAAGTCGTCATAAAGAGAGCTATTATCCGCACATCACCTGAACGCACCACTGCTGCAGGTGGCTCAGGGCGTGGCTTCATCTCTCGCGGACAGGTCAACGTGTGCGCATGTGCGAGACAGAAAAGTGCGTTTCAGAATGATTACTGGTGTCTGTCCAGTCAGTGCAGATAGAGATTATACGGCTCCACACAACTGTCGTTTTAATCCCCTGGCCAAGGAGATTTAGCATAG
The DNA here is from genome assembly GCF_958295425.1 of Solea solea. Classification (NCBI taxonomy): domain Eukaryota; kingdom Metazoa; phylum Chordata; class Actinopteri; order Pleuronectiformes; family Soleidae; genus Solea; species Solea solea. The sequence continues at coordinate 15,874,088 of NC_081147.1, read as the reverse complement.
AGAGAAAAAACATTGGGTTTTAAATCCAGTAGCCATATTGTATGGAAAAACCACGGAGGAGCTCCTCTTGTCAGAAAACTTCGTCTTCCCAGACGCCTTTGTCAAGTTTTGTGGAGTTTGATTTTCAGTTTTACTGAAGGTTGGTTGGTGTCGTAGCAGCTAGCCCACCAGCTGGCTGAGGAATTCAAAGACTGGGACTAGTTTTGAACCACTTACACAACATTTCCCTTCTGTCGCTTTGGTGTAAAAGGTGCTAAACTAACCGACTGAAAGATGAAGGACCGATTGGAGCAACTCAGAGCGGTAAGTGATGTCCAGGAAATGTCCCTTCCCCCCGTCAGTTTCGCCTCCCTGTCTGTTTTGGGAAAGAAAAGTTAGGATTACTATCATTTCCTTTTCTATTTCCAGTGATAAAAGGCACTATAAACACATTCAGTATCATCTAATATCGTACACTGTGATGTCATAACTCATGATGTGTGCAGTAAACTGAAGGTTGGATGTTGGTGGATTCATACGCATACTGTATATAAACATTATATAATTGTCTCATATTTTGTCTCATGTGAAATGTCTAGTTTGTTATATTCTGTCCACAAGTATGTTTACAACCACAACCGTTCAATTTTCACGCAGGAACAAAACTTATTCATTAAATATCTGACATTTATCGCGATAATTATTAGTATTTACTGATATGAAACTCCTTTTTATGCCAAATTTTTTTTAACCCTTTCGTCCAGCTCTCCAGGCAGCCATGTTGAATGTTATGACAGGAATCCTATGTCATTGTTATTGTAAATTAATTGAAATGAATTAAAGTGCATCTTTATTGTTTATGTATAGTAATATTTAAGATGTAGAATCAACCGAGGCCATCATTGTTTTCTAATGTGATGTAGATGTGCTACTAAACATTTGCTGAGCTTTAAAAGTGCATCTTTAGTGAAAACTTGTTATTGTGTTCATTGACACTGGTCATCAAAGCAGAAACTGTAGGTTAGGTATTTATTTCCAATTTCAGAAATTGAATATAAAAATATGAAATACGACTTAATGGACTAAGTGATCAATCAGAATGAAACCAGAAAATAATAGTAACAATAATAATAATACAGATAATATTAATTATTAAAATCAACCTTGAAATATTAAACCAACATTTCAGCAGCAGAACTTCATAATTTGTAGGCACGTGTGTAAAGGAGTGGATGTGTGAAGTTTTTCTTCCCTGTTTTGAAACCATCATACACACACAGTTAGTTTGGTTCAGGACAGTGTGAACATTTCCTTTCACAATGATCCTGACAAAAAAAGAGTGATTCACGAGACTCTTGATTTAGATCCCTTTAAATCATGAGGTCCTGGAAAGATGCAGACTCCCTCTAAAAAATGGCACTCAAAAATAAACTACTCAGCCTGGTGAGCACCAGCATACTTGAATCAGTCTTATGAAATTTTAACCATTTTTCCCTGATAATGGTATGTAGCACGCTCAACACTTTTGAAGTTGAAAAATTGGCTGCATAGCTACTTTTGGGGTGAATTAAACTTAGGCCTAATTCTCCATTCTTATTTGACAGTCTGATTATTATGATTTTTTATTTCAGTAATCAGTTGCAATGCACATCCATTTTCTTAACCTTTTCTTGATTCAAAACTGTGTTTATGGCAGTCAATACAGTTGCCACAGGTTTGGGGTGAGTTGTTAATATTGTAACACAAGTTGGGATACGTTGCTATAGTTACATGACACTGGTTGCCAAATATTTGCCCCTTCAGCTGCCTGTATCTCACACACTGTTGGCTTCTTTGCTGCAGGCATGGAACAGAAGTTCAGATGGAAAGTGAAATGGGTCAGCTCTTTTTTTGGAAGTGAGGAGTATATACACACTTATACCTGTAAATTAGTTTAACTGTTCTTCTATCATGAGTGCTTCCATCCCAGTTTATGTGCAACTCTACTTAGTGTATGTGTCATTTACTTAATCCACATTCACCCACTTTATTTATTTTCCTTTTTGAGTTTACTTTCCAATATTTAAAGCTATGGCTGTAATTTAGGCATTATATTGGTGGAGGCAACATATGTTCACGTGACTCTGAGCTTCTGCCACCAGTGTGACGACATCACCTGATATACTTAAAACCTGGAGAAGTTTATGGAGCAGAACAAAAATGAACCAGGACACTCGCTTAATCTGAGGCAAAATTATTTGTCGACAGCGGGCTTTGACCATTATGTTCTGTTTTAAAATTGGAAACTGAATACCTTTGGGTTTTGGAACATGGGTCAATCAAAAGACAATTCAGTGTATCTCATTTTGTCTGTTTTGTGACTTCATCGACTGAAATGGACAATCTTCAAATGCAGTTACACTGATCAATGGCAGCATTATAGCAGCTTCCTCTTATTTATTTGTTTCTGTTCCTGTTCCCCTTTACATTTTATTGTATGTTCACATTTTCTGCCAAAGCCATATCCTCCCTGTTTTAGTAAATACAGTGCTTCTCCTCAGGGTTGTGTGACCTTTCTTCACCACATGCCTCTGTATGAAGAAAATTTTAGGCTTACTATTTGGCACATGGAGTTTTTAAATCCCTTGTCAGATTTCAGCATTACATTAACACTAGTCCTGCTGGACTGTGTTGGCTTCTGTCACCATGTTGCTGTAAATGTGACCTCAGGTCCCTGTCCTGCTGCTGTGACAGCTGATGGCTTACTCTCTAGAGTGGGACACACTATTTCACAGTGCTGCACCTAAAAATTAGAATGAGATATTTTTGCACACACACCAATTAGTGAACGTGAATTTGACCCTTATTACACACCACTAGAACACACACAAGTACTTATCTGCACCCAGGGAGCAATGGGGTATTGTGTGCCCCAGCGCCGTCCTGGGATTAAACCAGTGGCCTTCTGGTTACTAGCCCAATTCCTTTCCTGGCCATGGGCTGCCCACAAATAATTTCCTCCATTAAGTCTTCAGTACTGTGAAAGTATAGCATAATACTAAGAAATGCAGCACATCCTCTCAAAGGATGACTTTGATTGATTTTTCTGTTTTTTTTAAATACTTAAATGAGAAATGGGTTACCTTTCCTTCAATTGGCTAAAAGTCACAAACTTCTGCAGCTCAACTGGTGTGCACTTAAATGTGCTCGTTTCCAACAGTTTCTCAGCACAGTGAAGTCTTTACTTAACCTCAGTTGAAAGTGTTAAAGTGCACTTGATACGGTTTCATCCTTTACGATCCTTGGAGACAAAGTCTGCCTGTTTATCTGCTCTTGTTTCTTTTAAGATGAATGAATCATGGGAGAGATAAGCGAGCGACAGGGTTGGTCATCATGTGTATAGACTTTTGTGCATGATAATGAGTCATAGGTCTTTTTAATTAGCTTGGAGTGTGTGTGCATATATGAGGTGTCACAGCTGATGAGAGCGGTCTGTGTGTTTGCGTGTGCAGTTACATACTCTCATCCATGGGTTTGGTCACTCTTTAACTTTGTGTCCCATTTAATCTGACTTTCCTGAAATCATTTCAGCTCCCATGAAAGTGTCAGTCAGTTTGAGTCAGTCTGTGTGTGTATGTGTGAGGCAGAGGGTCACTCTTATCTGCTGCAGAGTCAAACCTCTGTTTGTTCATTGCCTTGTTGAGTGAATTATATAACATGGCATGTGATGCTTTGTATACAGAATAAGCTTTATCTGATGTTGTGTGTAATTAACTAGTCTTGCTTCTAATCATTCAAATAGGCAGTATGCCTATATCACTTGTTGTTGTTATGCTGTGTCTTTTAATGTTTTTTATGATTACACAACGTTGATGTAACTGAGCATGAGAATATACTATAGCATTTGTGTTGATTTTTGTAATTAGAAAAAAGAGTTTGGAAAAAAAGGTTAGAATCAGGTCAACTCCCCGAATCTGCTTTTGTTTTTTGTTTTGGTTTAACAAAAACCTCTTAGTTGAGTCATAAGACAAGCAAGTGAGTTTAACTTGAACAAACGGCCTCTGACAACTAACGTCAGTGTCAAACAGATTTCACATGAAAGCAAGTGCCTGTTGTGGGTAGAGTTTTGTTGCACGTGACGCAGCAGCCCTTTTCCCTTCATTTAGCTGAATGACAGACATGGGAAGGAAATGAGTGCATGTTCTTATCTCTATGCTGCAGGGACGCTGTGTGAGGGAGCGTAATGTTTCAGCCAGAGCTTTGTGTTTGATGAATAACTCACGGTGAGATTCAAAGGAGTGGTCATTGTGCATGTCCAGGGAAGTCTGTTGTTAGTTACAGCAGGCTGAAACAAATGGTCTAGGCGGCATTTGCAAGTGAAGTTATATTGAAAGATATTGTTAGCTATTTTCTCATTAAAATGGCTTCAAAAAAGTCAAGGGTGATGTGTTAACCCTCAAGTATTTTGTCTTTATGTATTGTAAAGTATGACAACAAGAGGCAGCAAATCTTTATATTTGAGAAGCTGAAACTGTTAAATGTTTGGCAGATATGTTTGAAAGCTGGAGAAAGTAATCAACGTGGAGCTGCAAACAATTTGTTGGCTAATAGATTGGTTAAGTTAGAAACTGACCTAGTTCCTGGTCATCAAATGTGACAATTCTGTTTTTATCCATCATATGTTATAGTAAATTGGATATTGTAAGGACTATTAGACTATTGGTTTGATCAAGTAAGCAAATTCAAGACAATATCACATTTTATAGCCTAAATAAAAAAATACTGAAAACAAAGTAGAGAAATGACCATGAGTCAACCAACTAGTTGACAAGTTATTAAAGCTCTAGTTTTTGCGAAATAATTTTACTGTTGCAGCATTAAAACCAAAATGAAAATGGTGTATTCATATTCACTGAGATCATCACCAGTCAAGGGATTATGAGAAAGCAGGTAAATTGACAGTTGTCAGTTGCAAAAATGTTTTTCTTATTTGACCTGTAATTCAGGTGAATCCAGGAAGTGACACCTGATTTTTTTTTAGTAAAGTCATATTTGTCTTGTAGTGGATAAATAGTGTAAGTGACTTCAAATGTTTCAGACACTGAATGGGAGGGAGCAAGAGTCCCTCTCAGGCATTGTCGGTCTTTATTCCCCTCCCTCTAACACCGTCATAGCTTGGCCCTATGATGTCTGTTGACACACTGTACTGTACCTTTAGCTGTGGTTTCTCGAAGTCAGTTGAAAACAGGTTGAGTGCCTGGAGCCTGGCCCTGGTCCTTCATCTTGTAAATATTCACCAGCAGCAGCTTACTCAACTCTTTTTGCACTGCCCCGTGTGTACGGACTTCCCCATGTGACATTTGTATGACTTCCACAGAGTTGGGCTATTTGATGTAGTCTTGATTATGGTCATTTCTGTTTGATGCTTCATACTGAACTGCCAACCAGGAAGCAATTTCATTAGAGAGCGGGGAGATTTCTGTGATGCCCCGTGGTTTAAAAGTTGTTTGGTGTAAGCTTTCCACCCTACCTGGAAATAAACATCTATGAAAAGCTTTTATATAATGTACTGGTTATTCTCAAACCATGTCAATTCGCTGCATTTTATTTGGACAAAGTTTTTTTTACACCTGCTGTTGAGAGACAAATAGGCTTTGTACAGACTGTAAAAATGTAAATATAAATCAGCAACGGCATTTTAGCTGAGTCGTGTTGTGGGCTGTTTATTTCTTTGTTATGGGAGAAGAAAATTATAATATAATATTCTATAATATTAAGAATGATGTCTTTTAAATAGCTTGAAAGGGTAGCACAAGCATGTTGTTAACAGATTCATTAGTTTGTGATATTCGGTACATCCCTAATCGGTATTGGACACAAAAAAGAGGTATTGTGCCATCCCAAGACACAAATAAGCTAACAGTTCACTATTTTGGGATATATGATTGTTGTTTTCTTTTGGAGAGTTCTCACACTAGATTTAGCACTTGTTTGTTTACTCCATGTAAACACTATAGTGAAATAATAATGTTTGTGGGTTTGGGTTGTTGGTCCCTTACTATTTCTTGGCTGTAAACCAGAGGCTTCTACTGGCAGCGTCACTGGAGGAAATGGCCTCATTTGTTTAATACAAAACGCTAAAGAAATACCACGGATAGGGTACAAAAGCATGCATTTTGACACAGGTGTTAAAACCTAAGCAAGAGCATAAAAAAGACACAAAATTCATCAGGCACACCTGTTGTTTGTTGTATATGGGCAGGGCTTTGACGGATTGGAAGCATGTTTTTGCCTAAGGTTAGTTTGTTTAACAGGATGTTTCAGTTTGTGTTGACACGTTCTATTTATTCTGCACATTTATTAGGGATGGGCGTGAATATTAGATTATTTATTTGATTAGAAAATGTCAATCAGTTGATAGCTAGCAATTTTGCTTAAAATGCTCGTCCCTCATATTTGTCAGGGTGCATTTGTCAGACGGTGTGTTTCTGTAAAGAAAACTGAACAAACAACGGCTGGATTGATTACTTTTTCTATGAAGCCAAGCAAAACTGCATAGTACATGCTTAAATAAGACATCAAACAAGACCAGATATAATGTAACACAGTGGTAATTTACATAAAGATTCTCTGGTACCAGGCTGATGCAGTCTTTACCTTCTATTTCAGACGTGTGATCAAGATGACGACGAGGTGGAGATTGCGATGGACAATGCAGCCTTCATGGATGAGTTCTTCTCTCAGGTGAGTGTTTCCATCAGTGCATTAGTGTGTGGGTGCACTTTGCTTTTCAAAAATGTTCTTGTGTTTTCTAATTCCATTTGTTTATGTGTGTGTTTCAGATTGAAGACATTAGGAACAGTATTGACAAAATTGATGACAATGTGGCTGAAGTCAAAAAGCTCTACTCGGTCATTCTGTCTGCTCCTACATCAGATCAGAGTAAGATATTTGACTGGCTTTTCTTCCTCTCTTTTGCATCTTATTTATTCACAATTTTACTCACTTAAAGTCATATTAAAAGATGCCAAAACGCAAAACTGAGTAGTTGCAGTTAAACGCCAGCATGTCGGACCAAAACTGGTGTGAGTGTGTGTTTGTCAGCCACTTGGGGGATGTCCATCGTAAAAATTCTACAACAATGTTGACCACTTTTATCTTTCTCCTTGTCTGAGTAATTTTTAGCTAAAGACCTAGCTTTTTAGAAGTGAATCTGGAGGGTCACCTTTAGCTGTAAGCCTTCACTACCACTATACCACTACGCAGCTTGTTACGCTGTGTGAATAGCTGCGTTTCCTGCCATCTCTGCAGTTTGTAATTTTACCCATTCCTTTCCTTTAATTGCCCAGACTTGGATGATGATCAACCAATCAATATACTACATTGTGAAACCTGTTACGGACAGTTTGGTTAAAGTTGTTTACAGGACATCCCGAACACAGAGCCTAGTTCGGTAATAAAATATTATGGGGAAATGTTGTGAACATGATTATCAAACCAATTTAAATGCAAAATATTTAGATAAAGGCAGTTGTGATGCTACTCAAATACAACAAATACAATAGGCAAACCAGCTACCAAAACAAAGGCTTAATGACGACACAGTGATGGAGTTGACGTCACTCTTCGCTCAAGACAGCAGTACTCCACTATATATTTACATAGTTAATATTTGTTTCCTGACATCGTGCAAGGCTGAATGTGTAACATTGCACTTTTAAGAATGTTTTACTTGCGTAACCTTAATGCTTACTGTTGTCTTTCTGTTGCAATTTGCAGTGACTTGCATTTTTTGTGTCCCATATTGTACTCAGTGAGTCTTCTGCTTAGTAACCAGATCACTTCTTGTTTGGAAAATGTCAGCATAATGAAAGATGGCCGAAGTTGTGATGTGAAATAAGTGAAATTTTGAAATTATCTCGTTTATCATTCCTTGTCCTCCTTTTTCAGAAACACAGGATGACCTGGAGGCAATCACCAACGACATTAAAAAGATGGCCAACAATGCAAGAAACAAACTGAAGAGTGAGACACACACACACACACATACAGTCATAATAATGATTATGTTTAATGGATTTACGGTCAAATATTACTGAAAAGTTGTATAACAATGTCACATGATGTAATGTGCAATTTAATATTTTATTTCAGCCATTGAGAGGAATCTGGAGTCGGAGGAGCAGGAGAGGGTGTCTGCTGACTTGCGGATACGTAAATCACAGGTAGATGATGTGCATCTGAGGTTCTGTTTAACTGTTTAACTCAAACAAGGTACCATGATTCATGATTCATTACATGACTATTATGTTAATTATATTTTTACTGTCGTCTCTTAGCATGCAGTACTGTCCAGGAAGTTTGTGGAAGTTATGACAAAGTACAATGAAGCTCAGGTGGACTTTAGGGAGAGGAGTAAAGGTCGTATACAGAGACAGCTAGAGATCAGTAAGTGACCCCAACACACTTCCACCTGATGGTGATGGTCCTCCAGTATTCTTTGTCATTAACCCTCTCCTCTCCTCTCCTCTCCTCTCCTCTCCTCTCCAGCTGGAAAAGCAACAACTGATGAAGAACTGGAGGAGATGCTGGAGAGTGGCAATGCTGCCGTCTTCACAGCAGGGGTAAGTGTTTGTGTCCAACACATTTTTAATAGAGCCCTACTTTGTCTTGACGTCTAGATTATTCTGTGGTAGAACTGAAAAAAGCCAATTTGCCAGTTGCTCAGTGAAACTCAAAATGCTTATATCCACAGGTTAAAGATTAGTTTAACCTGTGATTGAGCCTGTTGGACTGAAATTGTGACCGTCATTTTACATATCTCGCAGCCCATATCACGAAGAACATATCTCTGCATGTTGCTAAAACATGGTTGCAACAACATCATCAGTGTGTTGTGTTGCTTTGCTTTATGCTGCACAAAACAGCATAATGGGCAAAATGGGTGCAAAGTGCATTTCACCTCGTGAGAAAGCTGCTGTGTGCACAGGGTTGTTTCCTTTCTTGCACAAGGACACACTATTTACCTTGACATTGTCATATTTGATAACAACCAACCACCTTAAAAACAGATGTGCAAACCACATGATCATCATGTGACTTGCCTGGACATTTTCTGTGATGTCTTTTGACAATTTTGTTCCACATCTGGTTTGAATGAAGTCCTGAGGAAATGTCTATTCTTCACTTTGTCATGTTTATCCTGGTATAGAGCCAAGATTTAAAGGTGCACTCCCTGAATATGCCAAAGTGACATAACAATTAAAGGGGGACAAAAACTGACTTGGCATATGCAGTGTTGAGAGAAGTTCTTGCTTCAAGTATTAAATTATTAAGTTGGTCACTGAGCTACAGACAGTTGATTTGTTTTCATTGAAAAGTCATATTATGAAAGGCTCTATTTCTCTGTATCAATGTGTCACATTCATTTTCAGTTTCTCTGATGATGCAAACTATACCAACTGGTTTCGTAAATCTCTCTTCTCCACAGATTGTGGACTCTGGGATCTCCAAACAAGCCCTGAGTGAGATTGAATCCAGGCACAAAGACATTGTCCGTCTGGAAAGTAGCATCAAGGAGCTGCACGATATGTTTGTAGACATTGCCATGCTGGTGGAGAGCCAGGTACACTCTTCTATTTTTTTTCCATCCATCAGCTAGTTCATGGACCTCCCACCTAATTCATTCATTTACTCCATCTTTGTATCAGCACTGGACTCTTTTCCATGGCTTTGTTTCACTCAACTCTTTTTCTCCTGTTGTGTTTCTCTTCCTGTCGCTAAATTTCACTCTGCATCTGTGTCTATGTCCTGTTTTCCAGCTCCATGGCTTTCATATACATCTGTTTACTTCCCTCTGCCACTGCCTTCTCCATCTCATCACTCCACATTGATGGAATCACCATGAAAGCATTTAGTAAGATGGACAAATAAAGCATCACTGTAGACCAGATTAGATTGAATTTATTCTTCATCAGTGACTGTGTGTGCGTACATAAGTATAACCGCATATTTCTTGCTGCTTGCACCATGCTTTCTGAGGGAAAGACTTGTTTGAGGTAAGGGCCACTGTACTGTATTGTACATGTTGTGTGAGTTTTCAATACTCTTTATTTCTGTGAAACCATCTCACCAAACCTTTTTTTTAACCATGTTTATTGAAGCTGTGTGACTGTCTTCACCTGTCTTAACTCTAGTTTTTCTTACAATTTAATCAACAGAAAAGTCCACATGAATTTCAAATACATATGAAAACACTAGGGGTGGGAATCACGGGGTACCTCAGGGTAACGTTAATGGTCATTATATGGTTAAACGTGCAGGATTTCTCTATTTATTCACAACATAGAGAACAAAGTGCATAAAGTCTATGTAGTGAACATGGATGGAGCATCTCTTAGCGTAGCTTTCTTTGCCATTATCCCGCTGTAAACTCCCTCTTCTTCAAACGTCTGCTCACGTTTCGCTCATTCATTTGAGCAGTGCCACTGCGAGGAGACATGAAGTAATGACACCCGGCGAGTGAAACTGGCAGGGACTGTTTACATTAGAGTGCCTTGATTTGTTAGTTAAAAATATTGATTATCATATTGGGAAGGATGGCGATAAACATACCCCTAGAAAACACATTTGTTTATTCCCCTTAATCTCTGTAACATTTTTTTTGTTTGTTTTACCTGTCGAAGTGTTGCTCTGTATCTTATTGATTGTGTTGTGTTTTTCAGGGCGACATAGTAGACAACATAGAGCAGAATGTATCCAAGTCGGTGGACCACATAGTAGTCGCTCAGGAACAGACCAAAAAAGCTGTAAGGTACCAGACCAAAGCACGAAAGGTAATGACATTTGTGCCAAATACTTGATGTGACCTCTTTCTTTTTCTGCTCATCTTCCAGCAAAAAAAAGACGCAGTGTGTGCAGACACACTTCTTTTCTTAAACCTACACAACCAGTCTGTGGAGTTTGCCATTTCTCTTTCTTTGGCTCCCGTTCAGACCTGATTTTATTATCTGTCCTCAATGATCTGATTGTATGTACTTAAGTACTTAAGGACTGTTACGCAGCTTGTGTTAAAATGCGTCCTGGACACGTCTCCTTTTACTACATATGATCAGATCTGGCTTACCCCACCCTTTATTCAAACACACACTGACGTCATGTTTTTTAAGACTGATTGTACAGAGAGAGCGAGCAAGAGAGATGCAAATAAGTCAACATATGAGTGCAGGGAATCAGATGACGTTAGCTAAAAAAGTGGTCTCTAAAGTTTTAAGGGATTGCTTCTGAGGAGGCAGCCATTCAGGATGGAGAGCGTTCAGACTTTGAACTTAACATGATCTGCCCATAATGTCAGGATGGATGTTAATACCAGGGCAGGGTAGGCAGATGTTGTAATATTTATTTTCTTTTGTTACATTTTGTCACCATGCCGCATGTTAGGGTGGAATGATTGAGAGGATTGAGAGCAACATGGACCAGTCAGTGGGCTTTGTGGAGAGGGCTGTAGCCGACACTAAGAAAGCGGCAAAGTTTCAGCAAGAGGCTCGCCGTGTGAGTGGTCAAGAGCAGCAGTCTGGTTTCCCAAAAGCAACAGTTATTAGTTTAATTTCATCACCTTAAATTCAACGATGGTGGCAATGACATTTCTTAAAAACAAGTTTAAATACATATTACAATACAATCTCATCCACAATACATCTCTTTCACATGTTATTTCGTCACCACCTCACCAGCACCTGAGATAACACACTACAAGCTTTTTTAACCCTTGGCTGTTTTTGGTCTAAATGTCCAGTTAGCCTGTGAAAGGTGGAAATGCTTTTGGGAAACCTGCCTGACGATATAATGAACATCCCCACCACCTGATCCTCACCTTGTGACCTGTGATGACCCGCCCCCCCACTCTCTCGTCTACTGTGTCCCAAAAAACCAGAACCAAGACCAGCCCCCTCCAACCTGCTTCAACAACCATGTGCAAACTCCTACACATGGATCATATAAAATGGTCGCAGTCTTCAGATTGTAAAGTCATCTCCCACTGTGATGCCTTGAGGATTGCAATTTGACTGATGCCACGTCAGCTTTTGGAATCAACACTTTATAGACTCAAATATGCCTTTATCGTCTGTTTTCCTCTAAAGGGTAACATAATTTACAAAAATCAAGTGAGAAGTAGTCTAATTTTCACATAGACATCGATTTAATCATTTATCTTTTTACTTTTGCAACCTCCGTCCTTTTCTCGGCTTCACTTTTCAAATCGGAAGACGGTCCATTTTTATATACTGTCTGTGGTCACACACTCACACACATGTTTAACACGTAACTCTTCCTCCTCTCACAGTTCTTTTTCATTTTAACATTTTTTTTTTCTGTTTACAGTTTGCTTATATTTCCTGCATTTGTCTTATTTTCCTTTTGGTTTTAGCTCAACAATGTATACGTATTTGGGGCCTCAGGCTGTTTCAGCATTTGCAAAAAATAACTATAAACTTCGACACAATAACAAAGTCAACATTGCTATGCCGAGAGAGAAAACTGGTTTATAAGACTTGCGTAAGATTGATTACAATGTTATCAGTATTCACACTTTCCAGTATACAAAACTGGTACGGAGACTGTAAATCATAAGGAAGTAATAACCATAGTTATTGAACATGTGCATGAATTAAAAATAATGTTTCTTCTGAGTCATCGTCCTGACAATGCTGTATTGGTTGTTCCCCAACAGAAAATGATCATAATAGTGGTGGTTGTGCTGGTGTTGCTGGGATTACTTGCTCTCATTATCGGGTTGTCAGTGGGACTGAAGTAAAGCTGATGAGCTTTCTGAGTAAGACCAGACTCAACGGTGAGTAACACTAGAGCAAATAAGAGCTGTAATGCCACAGTGGGTGCGGGTGTGGTAGGCTGCATGCTTTTCAAAAGTGTTTTCTGGTTCTCTGTGTGTATGTGTGTTTTTCTCTCTATCCAGAGGGTTTACTTGAGGTGTGTTTGTGTGTATTTGAGAGTTTTTGGGTGTGTTGCTCTGCATCACTGCTGAACAAACAGCACTAGCTGAGAGTTAGTTGAACACAGTTTGAGCTGATGTTTTGTGTGCTCCTTTCATTCTCATGGCCCCTCATCTCTAAGCGTTGCTCTCTCTTGTGTTTCCCTCTCTTTAGAAGATGACGATCATTGGTGCTGTCTGTGCTGTGGTTCCTTACCATCTCATCTCATCTCATCTCATCTCATCTCATCGTCATCCACTCACTTGTAGTGGGATTTCTTCGTCATCTCTGTCATCCAGTCCTTCATTATCACCCCGTCCGTCCCTCCATCAGCTGACTGACCAAAAAAGAGTTTGATTCTTCAGAGGGACGTTGTCACATTTCACCCCCAGATGCATAAATCGTCAGCTCGTCAGTAGAGGAAGACTTTTTTTGTTACAGTTGAGGAACTGGAAAATTAGAAAATCTATGAATTACTTTTACCAATCCCTCCCCTCACCATCGTTCCTGGTCTGTGTGGGTTTGTTGGATTCCCTCAGGCACCGTGGACAGTTTGAGAATACTCTACTGTAAATGAGGACATGAGACTGAGGCTACAAGAAACTGTATTGCGTGTGCAGGGGGTGAAAAGGGAAGTGAATCGATCATGGTTCCACACGTGTCACCAAACATTTCGTTGTTCAGCATTTGTTGCCAAAGAATTAGCCTTTAAGTGTTTGTCATATAAAGTACCTTATTTTATTGTCCAGTAGATATCAGTGAGACGCCGGTGAAGCCTTGTAGAAGCACATGACCTCACCTTCATTGCCTTTCCTTCATGAGCCTTGAAACATTTATGATTTTAAAAAAAAAGGAAGCTAGCTACTGTATTCTCACTGTAACTGGGTTTTGTTAGTTCAGAGTAGGTCGGAGGAGCACTTTTCACATTTCAGAATACGACTTATGTCTGTAATTAAGCTCAGATGATTATGTAAATAATAGAAATATTATATTTGTGTTATGAATGTTTAGAATTGAATGTGACTCAGTTCTTCAACATAAAGAGGACCGGTGTGCCCACTGCCCACTCATGATTCTTCTATGTTATAAGCACTCTGGTTTGAGTTTTGTGAGGGAAACCGCCCATGGCAACACCTTTCATTAAAGGGTGGGACTACAATGAGCAAACAAGCATGAAGAACTGGGGAATTAACATGCATTTCTTGTTTTTTAAACAACATTTTGTCTATAAAGACACAAGTGTCTCCTGTTAAAATTCAAGTTATATTGCCACACGATGTAAAGATACTGCTAGTAACTTGGATTGTTTTGCCAGAAGAGCCAAATTAGTGAATGTATTTATTGCACCTGTTGATGGAAGTGTTGCTAATAAAGTCACACCTAGAGAAGGAAGTGGAAACTTTAGCCTGCGGTTACTGTGTCTCAGTGGCTGATGCTCTTTAACACTGTGAGATACATTAAGTAACTGGTCTCATAATATGTATTCTCTATATAAATCAAATCTATTTATATTAATGTCATGTTTATGTGTTGGTTTAATATTTGAGACAGGTCTTTGTGTTGCTTTCAATTTTTGTTAACAAAGAATTGTCTGCCTAATCTCAGTCAGTATTGAATTAAAATTGGCAGTTGAAGGACATTGATTTATGAAAACTGCAGCCCATGGCCAAGAGGAAAGGAATTGGGCTCATAACTGGAGGGTCACTAGTTCAAATCCTGCTATGGTGTGTGAAAGGATGGGTTGAATGCACAAAGGCGTGTGTGTAAAATAACTAATCCTAATCTGAACTGCTAGTCATCAAGGAAAAAGAGTGGAGATGATCCATTTTTAATCAACAGGTTCTGACTCAATCATTGTTTTTGTCGTGCAGAGACATACTAAGCTGTTCATCAGAGCCGGTGTCTTTGTTCCTGTCTGACAGAGCCTGAATGATGCATTCACTGTTGAGAGTGAGGGGGCCTGAGCTTGATCTTTAGACCAGTACTGTCTACTTTTTAAGATGTCAACAATTGTTCAACCCTGATTCTATTCAGGTCTGCCTCTTCAGCACCAGCTGCGATAAGAGAGGAGGGTTTAAATGCCATTGAGTTTTAACGACTGTTTTTTTTTTTAAGAGTTCTACATTGTCTGCACTGTTTCTACTGAGTAACACAAGGTAAATATATGACTGTTTTTAATCATTTTTGATGACTACAAGTGTTTATGTGCCATTTTAACCACTGCATTCCAAAGTACAACCTTTTAAAAGATGGGTATAACAGTGGAGGTAAGTATCTTTTTTTGGTTATAATTATTTCAGTGTACACACAGGTATACCATGACCCCCCCTGACTCTGTTCTCCTTTTTGTCCAGTCATTTCCCCAAACTGGTGTGTCTGTTGATGTGAATTATTGTGATGTGTTGGTGCAGTCAGACTCCTGCCTCTAAGCTAACAATGACTGTTCTCCTATTAAATTTTGCAGAAAAAGATGATGATTACTTTGTGCTGTTCCATCATCGGGATTGTTGGCTTTTCCTATCTCTACAGCTTCTTCTCATAAAAACTCCCAAACATGGGTAAACACACATGCATCAGCCTTTACTGTTAAGAATTCATCCACTGACTACTAAATGTTAAAGCAATGCCATTTTTGTGTCTTTGTTTTCAGGGATGAGGCTTTCTCCAAGAAAAAATAATCTCTCCTGAGTCGCCCCTATTTTTTACCCTGCAAATTATGTTAATCTGTTTTAAAACGAGTGAATAAACTAATTAAAACATTTTAACCATATTGGTCCTGTGTACTGTACCACCCCAATTAATTTAAATGATTGTCTTTATGTATGAATTGTTTGATGAGGTGATATAAATGTGTAGAGTCGGCCTGTTTACAAGCAAACAACTTTTTTTTTTTTTTTAGTAATTGTTTCAGGTTGTAGTCTACCACCTCTTGGTGGTACGCAGAGAGGACAACCGTCTTTTAAATTTCATTTATATTTATTTCGATTAACATGCATGATAATGTGTAAAGGTCGTGTTTTGTTTTGTAGCCCCGCCTATGCCACACAAGTTAATGTATGCACAATAACAATAAGCTCTCGTTATACATATTCTGATTTTGTTCGTCGTGATTATTGTAATTATTTTTAATAATTTGTTGAATGTTTGTGATGAAAACTCTTGTAATAATAATAATAACAACAATAATAATAATAATGGTCTTTTCTGTGAAAGTTTTGGCTGTGCGTGTCAACCCAGTAAAGCCTCTTATGTAATAAAAGATGTATGAGCATTATGTAGCCACTGTTTTTATTGTTTGTTTGAAGGTTTCTATATGGATCCACTGTTTGCACAGAGCTTTTCACTGCTGCGCCAATAAACGCTGTCCATTATATATGTCCTTCTTCTCTGTGCTGTGGCAGAACCGTGGAGAGTGACTGCGGGGACGTGACGGACGTGTGTGAGGAGCTGATCTGACCTAAATTCATCTCTCACACAGTTGAGCTACTTAACCCCGCCCATCAACGCTGCGCGGGGCGGGGTCTACTCAGGAGGTGCGTTCGTTTTGCTGCTCCGTATGTGGAGGAAAACGGAATAGAGAGCTTGGATGGACTTCAACATAAAAGGACACACAATATTCTAACAGCTATGCAAAACTTAATGAAAATAACCAGGAACAGTGGATGTGTACATTGACAGTGGTGTGCACAGACATTCGGGAGGGCAGGGGCAGAAATATAAAGGGCACCGGTGGAGCAGACACCAGGTATGTCAAACTGGGGACTGAATATCATGTGGACCTATATGGCCTCCACACATTATTGTTTAATTTATTTTTATTGCCTATAGCCTATATAGAGCATTTTCTATACAGCACTGAATATTATTTCCTCTAAGGACACCCTTTGAGGGACAGTAGTGAACTTCATAACAACACCCTTTTTGACTGGAAGGGCACCCAGGACCCAAGTGACAAGGGCATCTTAATGGGCACTATATCACTTTTCTCCACTAAAGGCACTCCTTTTGAAACTATTTTAATGTTTTGCTTTAGAGGCCACATATAAATGGCAGCCAGTAGGGCACTTCTGAGAGGGAATTTAGCATGTGACTCAAGTGTGCAGCGTATTTGGATGAAATAAGAGGAATTGTTAAATGACAGAAATCCGGGTACAGCAAGATGTATAATTAGACAGCACACAAGAATTTATTAACTTCAGGTAAACATAAAAAAGCCAAGATAAAAAAACAAGATTATATGAAGTTATATTATATTTTATTCACATGAGAAATATTATATTTTGCCTTGTAGGCTACCTGTAGAATTTAACGTAGGTCTTTTTATTGCATTGCATACCCACTTGTTTAATCAGTATTTTTCATCACCTCCAATGTGGTAGTTCCTATTTATTTTCCATACATTTACTAGAATATGTATGTACATTTAAACAGAAATGGGTGAATAATGAACAAAAATATTACTTTCCCTATGTAGGAAGGCATGTTTAGATCAAAGACAGTAGTGTAGGATTCTTTTTAACAGAAGTAAAGGAGTCTCAGACCCGGATGGACAAACCAAGCGCCCCCGTTCTTTCGCATATGCTAATCATGTTTAAATAGCACATGCGGCGCCCAATGAGTGACGTGGATGCTAATGTTCAGTGCCGGTGATGTAAATAAGGAGGCGGGTCGTCACGTTCCTTCTGGTTTGTGTGTATGTGTGTGTTTTCTGCCCAGCTGAAAATGGCGGCTCGGAGCGTCGAATCGTCCTAACTTTGTCGCACCATAATAAACACAACAATATACACAGCTGTTTGCTCTTAACATGGGGAGAAACTTTAATGAGAGGCGTCGGACGCTCTAGATAGGAAACATTACTTTCATCGCTACGACTGAAAGGAGTTGAAACGCAGAGGTAACGATAAAGAAGCTCAACAACTGCCGGATAGAGGCTAACGTCAGCTAGCTGACTAGCGTCACAGCCGACGGCTGTGAAAGGGATTGTCACAGCTAGTTCACGTTAGCCCACAACGCGAGCTAAAATATCTGTAAATGGACACATTTGCACTAAAGTGTCAGTGTAAATACAGTCGTTCTGGTCTGCGCGTGTCTTCGCACAGCGACGTGCGCTTACCGTAAATGTTTGTAGTCGTGTTTGTGTGTTGCTAGCCTTAGCGTGCTAGCTAATGCAACACTGGCCGTTAACTATAGCATGGCTATGTAGCAAGGACTCTACTTTGGTGCGACTTGATTGAAGAAAAGCTTAATCGAACATGTGCAACCACTGGCTGCTTTTAATCACTGTGATTTAACGCGACTCTTGAAACTTTATTGTGCCTCCGCAGATCATGGAGGATCCCCATACACGGTACAGCAAACGCCTGGTGAGTAACTTAAGACTGCTAACTCCCGGAACACTTGTGTTATGTTTACTTCCATATTGTTGTGTTTTTTTTACATTCAAGCTTCATGTGTACCATCAGCCTTTTTAACGTGAAGTAGCGTAGTGGGTCATATTCACTGTGTGTAATATAACGTTGTTGTATTACCATGGGATGTATCAGTGAAGCTTCTCTGTCTTGTTTTTGTTGTCCTCTTTAATAGCGGTAATGAACCTGTCGGGGGGGTTCAAGATGAGGTCAAGTTCACAACCTGACCTTATCAACTTTTGGGCTGTGACAGTGCTTCACTCTTAACTCATCATGTTAAATAGCAAAGTGTTGAACACACCCAATTACTTATCAATAAGTAAATGGTTTTCTTTTATTACATTATATTATTGTAAATAGAACACCATGGGGTTTATTTTTTTATCGTCTACTCTTTTTATAGTGCAAAGTAATAGGTTCTGTGAATCCCTTATGAATGTTTAAGCAGCTTCACAGTTTAGATAATACTGCATTTGTTGTGAAGCAGTGGGGGTGGGGAGATGTGAGAGAGGGGGTGCTTGATACATCTGTCTAGCCAAGCAGTGTTGCATAGGATGAATGGCAGGAGGGGAGTGAAGGGGGCTGTGTGTGTGTGGAAGATTAACCCCTACTATTGTATGCTGTATTGTTTGGTTCCTACATGAACTGATTTGGTGGCTGGCTGACTGATCAGCTTGGATTGATTTATTTTGATTTATTCTTTGATTCGGGTGACTGCATTTATTTTATTTTTTCACTAACAGTAGTTTTACTTTCTTTTTGTCTTAGAATTAGAATTAGAACTTTCAGATTTTTAATGCATTATAATGTTGCAGAATATTTCTTGTATTTTTTTACATCTGTATTTGAGTTTACTATTTTGTTTTTGGCTGTGTAGAAATGGGCCAGTTCCTTAGTAGCAGGATTTTTTTTTTATCAAGTGTAGTTTCATGAGAAATCAATGATTTGAAACTTGTAAATCCTTTTTATTGTATTATGTGGTTACGTATGTGGTCTTGTTAGACCTGCTTTCTCCTGTTGTGGAACTGAATTCAGTGTACCAACCAACCCTTATTTTCCACAGTTACTCCAGCCTTCTCCTGTCTTTTTTTGTTGCTCTCTACAAATAATTTTGTCTGTTTGTGAAGGAAAGGTTAAAAGACTTTGTATTTGGTCCTCAGCGTACAGGTACGCGGCGCCGTTACCAGGACGATGGGATCTCAGATGATGAAATTGAAGGTAAACGGACGTTTGACCTGGATGAAAAGTTGCAATGCGAAAGGTTCGGCACTGAATTGGTCAAACACATGGACGGCAAAGGTGAAATGAAACATTTACTTTTATTGATGCCATATCACCAGATGTGTGCTGTTGTTTTTTTGGATTTTGTTTTAATGTTTTCCTGCCTCACTGTTTCTGTGTGCATGTCCACTCCAGATTTTACATTTGAATACATTCAGAAGGAAGGGCTCAGGGATCCCATTGTCTTTGATAGAGCTGATGGCCTTGGCCTACAGTGAGTCAAGTTCCTTTTACTGTTTATTCATTGAATTATCTTATTTTATTTTATCTTTTCAAATTTGAAATACGTCCAATAGATAGTAATACACATGTCTCTGTATCTGGAGGGAGCAGAGATGTAAAAAGACATTTCTTCTCTATTGCAGAATGCCAGACCCAGATTTCAGTGTGAGTGATGTCAAGTTGTTTGTTGGTAAGTTCCTGTTTTTTGTCATTTTCATAAACAAAATATTATCTACAATGTTAGTGTTTCTAGTTGTGCTAGACCCTGAACAACAGAAGATTAGGTACATAATGGACAGGATTAGAGATAAGCATATTTAAGGGACAGCTCAGGTTGAACAGTTAGGAAATAAAGTAAGAGAGGTTTGGTCATGTGCAAGGAGGGATGGAGATTATATTGGACAAAGGATGTCACCCTATGTCAGCTGAGATTGGCACAGCACCCCCCGTGACTCTCCTGTGGAGGATAAAGCGGTAGAAAATGGATGGATGTTGAAGATGGAACTGCTGGGCAGGAGTAAAAGAGGAAGACCACAGAAAAGGTTCATGGATGTTCTGAATGAGGACAGTTGGTGTCAGAGAAGAAGACTCAAGGGATAGGGCAAGATGGAGGCAGACAAACCACTGTAACGACCCCTAAAGGGAGAAGCAGGAAAAATATATATCTACATATATACACTATAATTATGTAATTTATGAATGAATATACTGTGGGCAAACATATTGCATTATGAATTTGTTAATAAAGTGTTCCAAAATAAGGCCATATTCTGAATTAGCACTTGAGTTAATATATGACATATTTATCACATTAGTGGCATTATGTAGATATGCATACATCTTAATTGTATTATAATGTCATATTGGGAGTTTTCACTTTTCACATTTGGGCTTTGTTGGATATTTTAACCAAATATAGTTAGCATTCCACTCAAGTATTTTGTAAAATGTAGGACAGTAAAGTAGATTTTGATGCAATGACAATCTCCAACGCACTGAATCTCTTCTAATTGTCCTACAGGTAGTCGACGAATCGTCGACGTGATGGACGTGAACACTCAGAAGGGAATCGAGATGTCAATGGCTCAGTGGCGACGTTATTACGAGACACCACCGTCAGAAAGAGAAAAGTTGTACAATGTCATCAGTCTTGAGTTCAGCCACACCAGACTGGAGAATCTTGTCAAACGACCAGCTTCGGTGAGGATGCACATAATAGCTTTTAACACGCATCTTAAAGGGGGACCTACTTGAATCACATCTGGAGATGGTCTGGGCCACATTCCTAAAGGAATACCTGTATGTCAGTGTGTCCTGGGCTGAGCATTTTGAAATGCCTGCAGATATGTATACAGTCTGGAACATGCCAAGGAAGACCAGCGTTATTGTGACATCTTCCTTTTTTTGTCAGACTGAGAACTGAAAGTCTGCTCCCCAGTGATTTAAAATGCAAAAACAAAACCCAACAACAAACAGAAACTATGTATGTTTTAATTTGTATGTAGAATAGGGAAGTGAAATCTAATTGCAAATAGTTACCTGATGCAGTTGAAGATTCTAATGCCTGGTGTGATTTGATGAGCTACTTACATATTCTGAGTTGCATGTTAATGCCAGAAATCAACAGGACCAATGTCACAGTTGTATAGCTACCCAGATGTGCTCATGAGGCCTTTTTAAATTCTTACTAATGAACTAGGAAAATATATTTTACAGTTTTCCTACTGTGCATGCTACTTTGATAGTTTTAGAGCGATGGTATGGTCCTAGGGTAGTAACATTTTATATACATATAAAAATTCCTGTCGGAATCAATCTTGGTGTGGGTGTTAATAGTTGTTTTTAAACCATTTTCTGCATCCAGGTGGACCTTATTGATTGGGTAGACAACATGTGGCCACGCCATCTCAAAGAGAGACAGAGAGACTCCACCAACGCCATCATAGATATGCATTATCCTAAAGTACAAAAGTGAGTAAACCAGAGATATCACAATGTATAGTATAACATAGCATAACATAACATAAACTGCCACTGTATTTTCTCTCTTTCATCTCCCCAATTAGGTACTGTCTTATGAGTGTGCAGGGCTGCTTCACAGATTTCCACATTGACTTTGGAGGCACTTCAGTGTGGTATCACATCCTACGAGGAGAAAAGGTCAGTGATGGTGTCATGGATATGTTTTATGTGTTATGAAGTGGTCATGATTGTGGGCAAACTCCATCTTAGCCCTGTTCCCCATAAATGCACATTAGTTTCATGGCCATTTTTTAAATGTATTTAGTAAGGTGATTTCATACCTAACAGTTTACGTATGGGTCCTACAGGTGTTCTGGTTGATTCCACCCTCACCACAGAATCTGGAGATGTACGAGAACTGGGTTTTATCAGGAAAGCAGGGAGACATCTTCTTGGGGGACAAGTGTCATGACTGTCAAAGGATACTACTCCACCAAGGCAACACCTTCATAATCCCATCAGGTCTGTTTCTGCATTGAGCAACATAGCAGAACAAAGACTGATATGTTGTGCTCCCATACGCATGCACATTGACCACGGTCTCCAACATCCTGTATCTTTTTCTAGGGTGGATCCATGCTGTGTACACCCCACAAGACACACTGGTGTTCGGTGGGAATTTCCTCCACAGTTTTAACATTCCCATGCAACTTAACATCTACAGCATTGAGGATCGCACACGGGTGAGCAGCCCTCACTTTCACTTTTTATTTTAATACTGTTGATATTTAAATACCCTCTTGATATACACGCTGCTTATTGCTTCAGATATTGTTACTATGTGAAATTATTCACCATCAAGAGATTTCACAACAATGCAATATTAAAATAATAGATCCTGAATTGGAAAACCACTCTGAAACACAGAGGCTCACTCTAATTGAAAATATGGCTGCCTGAGGGATGAAAAGAGAAAACGATTTTAGCCACTAAAAGCCACCATTTTAACAAACTGTTAGACAGGAAACTAGTTTGTAAAAGGCTCACTCTCCCATACTGAGGTCCATAGAGAAAATCATAAAGAATTTCAAACACCAAAGTCACAGAAGTAAGTAGCAGTGAATAACAGTCCGTGTGCTGTGATGTGAAATTGATAATTTGGTTTATGGCGTTAAATGAGCTATTTACAAAGTACACACACACACTCTTCAGTTTCCCATCTTAAAATGCTGTCATGAAGCCAAGCACGCACCATTTGTTTTGCTCCCAAACATGAACTCATGATATTTGTTGATACTACCAATATCAGTGACTAGAGCTTTTGCACACTTTTTGCACACAAAACAATTGATACATAATATTGTAATGAAGAGGAACTGCTTTTGTGCACTTTTTGCTGATAAATGATATGTTATATTTTTTTGTGGTAATATTTGACAAGTATGCTGTATATAAAATATTTATTTAAATATTGTAACTGTTCTCTTCCTCTAGGTGCCAGCAAAGTTCCGCTACCCTTTCTACTATGAGATGTGCTGGTATGTCCTGGAGAGATACTTGTACTGCCTGACCAACATCTCCCACCTCACACCTGAGTTCCAAAAATACTCCCTTGGCACAGGTGAGGATGGGTTATCACAGGATAATAATTCATTTTATTTTAATCCAGCTCTGATATGAACTTCAACTGACGTGCACATTTTCTCTTCAGGCCTGACCCCACCTCATGACAATAATCATCCTGGGAATGGCACTGTCAATGAAGATGAGATTGACACTGAAAAACCAGCAGTTAAGGAAGAAGTTAAAGAAGAAAACGAAGTATATCCAGTTACCAAACCTCAGCATTTGCTGACTCCCTTTGAGATGGAGGGAC
Organism: Solea solea; assembly: GCF_958295425.1. Lineage (NCBI taxonomy): Eukaryota > Metazoa > Chordata > Actinopteri > Pleuronectiformes > Soleidae > Solea > Solea solea. Next base: position 15,850,392 of record NC_081147.1, on the reverse strand, counting down.
TGGGGAATCTCTTGGGGAAGCTGGAGGAGCTGCCAGCCCACAAAAAGTGTGTACCTGTAGGCATCAGGAATGCCGCAGCCCTGCTCGAGGACATGAGGGTGAGTGCCACCTAATTTCATTTTTCACTTTATTTTGCAATTTTTTCACCTTCCCTTTATTAAATCCAAACATAGTGTGTGTCAGTATTTTGTCAATACAGCATGTGTTTAGCATGATTATGTGCCTAATTTTAAAGTTTGGTTAATTTTCAAAGTTAAAGAAACCTTGAAAATAGGCTTGAAATTCAAAGCTATTACTGAAGTATAGATGTAACAGTTTTCTACTACAGTGTCAATGGTGCCATGTCATGCCAGACGTCCAAATAATATCAATAAATATTTGTTTTGTAAAATAAAATGTATCTTCTCCATCTGTCCAGGCTGTTCTGAAGGAGCATGCCAATGATAACGCCAAGCTGTCCTACACCGGAGAGCCCATTGTCAAGTGGCCAGAAAGGGTGAGTAAAAACACTATTGAGGTACTTGTCACTAGCTATATTTAGAATTAGAACTCCAGTTTTTGACCTTCTTTTCTAACTGTGTAATTAACAGCCTGTCAGTGTTAATAAGAAAAAATGTGTATTTTGCACTTTTTATATATATTTTTTTATTTGTTTAATTGGGACAATGCAGTTAAATATAGTTCCATCACCGAGCATGAAGCTGATGTGCTGCACAAATAATTGGGCTTTTGTATTTATACTATGTTACTTAGTACAAAGGTACATAAACTGTTGGAGTCCACTTCATCAGAATAAGCCCTTACCTTCTGTGTATTTGCAAGACAAAATTTTAACCTAATTTTGTTTGTCATTTTTACAGCCGTCATGGTACCAGCCCCCAATTCCCCCTCAACCTATTCTTTGCCGTCCTCGCTTGGGCCCTACCCTCCATAGGCAACTGGGCCAGAGACCAAACAAACGCTCCAACATTTCTGCCCTGAGACGACGACGGGTGAGATGTAAGCGCTGTGCTGGGTGTTGCAGGAAGGAGTGTGGCAACTGCCAGTTCTGTCATGACATGAGGAAATTTGGTGGCCCTGGACGCATGAAGAAAGGCTGCATTACGAGGCAGTGTCTAGCAGTGAGTTGAAACGTCCCACGTCTTTTTATGTATGGGACCAAACAACACTGCCCATCTATGCATGTATGATGGAAAAGTATTGTGATGGTAACTGTAATAATATATATATGTGTGTATATGTATGTGTGTGTGTGTGTGTATTTATTTATTTATTTATATATATATATATATATATATATATATATATATATGTGTATGTGTATATGTATATGTGTGTGTATATATATATATATATATATATATACACACACACACACACGTGTATATATATGTATATATATATATATATATATATACACACATGTATGTATAAATATAATAAGGTACATAAGGTAATTGAATAATTAATATCCAACACAATGTATCTTTCATAGCTTTGGATCTCTATTGTAACCATAGGCATCTTTATTATACTTACTATTGACTTATGCTTGTGTAAACTGTTGTTTTTAGAATTATCAGTATCAGATTTTGTTCCAAGTATAAACAACATTTATTTATTCCTCCAGCCTGCATTGCCAAACACAGCTCGATGTGCCATATGTAGAGAAGGTGAATCAGATGAATCGGATCCAAGCACTCACTCACTCATGGAGTGTTCTGTCTGCTCACAGATTGCCCATCGTCGGTGCATTAAGGTAATCTCCTTTAGACACAGTGAAGGTTACTAACTGGTGTGGTTTGCTGCCTACAAGCTATATTTTAATGTAGTGGTACTTTAGTACTGGATGTTTCAGACTCTCAGCTATTCTGTCTTTCAGGAACCTGGTGAAGGAAAGATCAATAAGGATTTGCCCAGCTGTTGGGAATGTCCCAAATGTTATCAAGGCAAAGGTTCAGGATCAGAGGTAACCAAAAATACTGTATCTGTTTAACATATTATGAGTTGCCTATTTTTTCTCTCTCCTTTTTTGGTGTCAGATGCTTCTTGCTATCCTATACATTTCCTTAATTTGTGATCTCCACTAGATGTTGATACTAATAATGTCACCCTTTTTTTCTTCACTCACATCTACCGTCTCTTCTCTTTATTCTCACGCCAGTCTTCTAGTGAAAGTGGAGAGGAAAGTGGAGAGTCAGAGGCATCATCCTCTATGCCACCATCCAAGCTTGCGCACCGGGAAGGCATTGGAGTGGGTGAAGCAGCAAGACGAGGGGGACGGAACCACCCTCAATCTCGATCCACAGCACCACCACCTTCTCAAAAACTGTTACTGCAACATCAGCAGAATCGCAAAAGAGCAAATGAACTGGAGCTAAGACTTAAGAAAAGGGTAAAAAAGAGATATTTTCATTAATGAATACTCTATTCAGGTTTCCTTATAGTTTTGTAAGCCTTTAAAGTTAGCTAGCTGTGGTGTAAGAAATTGTTTTTGTTTTTTTTCCATTTTTTTGTTCCATTTTAGACACTTAAAATAAATATATATATATTTTTTTTTTTTTAATCCAAAAGATAAAAAAAAGAAACATTTTCCATAAAAAAAATGGTGTGAAGATGTGATTCTTGACATCTGTCAGACATAAATTAGTGGATCATTAACTGTGTTTTTTATATTTACTCCTTACATCAACCTCTTTCTGTTTATTACAGATAAAGCTGGAGCGTAGCAAACTCTTGGTGGTAAGTAATGCTCTTTTTTTCTATAACGTTTAAGATACACTCAAAGATTATAGTTTCTACTATGTATTTCCATCGATTCAAGGAACCATGTATGCTAAAAACATGCATATGAGGTTGCGGAACTGAAACAGTGAGACAGAAAGCAGGTTATTTGAAAGGTCAACAAACATTTGATGCCTAAATTTTCAGCTTTTTTCTCATTTGCTGCTGTCTTTATCTCCCAACTGGAAGTGGCCACGGAGCTTTTCAGAGGTGCCAGCTCCCTACATAAAAAAACATTCTACTTATAATTCAAGTCCAATAATTGCGACTACAAAATAGTTTTCAATACCTTTTGCGATTTGCTTCAGCACAGAGACAGAAACGGCGTCTCAAATGCTCTGTAAGAAAATGTATCTGTACAGACAAGGACTGTCACTTTTTATATGAACTTCAATATTATTTAGAACTTGAACTAGAAGGTTGTGCCGCTTGCCTTGATGTAACAACATTGCATTTTCGTTTTAAGCCGTGGGCACTTCCTTCTTTTGTCGGTGATTTCTTCAGTCATCTTCAGGTTTTGACAATATTAGCAGATAATTGAAGACAAAACATTAATTATTTATTTTCTTAGTTTTACAGACAATGATGTGAGCAACTTGACAGTACTTGACTTGTGAGGAGTAGTCAACTGCAAGTGCAGCATTTCCAGCATATATTATATATTCTAATTAATTAACGTTGCATTTTTTTTATTGAGCCATTTGTGGATGATTTACAAACATTGTGAAAAGGCAATACTGTTCAAGTTAACAGGCCTCTTTCATAATGAGAGATGTAGATACAAACTACTTTGTTTGTTAAATATGCAGTTTAACTATGGGTTTTCTATAATGATAGTAAGTGTGGTAGTCACTTAAACTTACTGTTTATGTAAATATAGTACTTTTTTCAGGTACTTTGCTTGAGGATGGGCTTGTTATTGATTAAAAACAAAATATTACTCAAATTGTACTGTAGCAGTGTAGTTGGTGTTTGAACCATCTATTATCATTTTATTTGCCAACATTTCTTTTTCGGTGTTCTTCTCTCAACAGAAACAGTCAACTCTAGATCGCTCTCCCAGGCATCTGAGATCCAAGCTGCTGTCACGGCTGCGCTCTCCAACCAGCAGACTATCTCAGGGTAGAGGTCAGGGCTCCACTTGGGCCAGTGGTTCCCTTCACTCCAGCTCTGTGGGAGGGACCAGGTCCTTCCAACAGCAGGAGTCTTCCCATGGTCTGATATTTGAATCCAAAGGAGAGCCCCGCAGAGGGAGGGGTAGAGGGGTTCGGCTACGAGGAGGAGGAGCAGGAAGAGGAATTAGAGGTGGGAGAGACCATGGCGACTTGGAAGAAGAGAGTGAAGACAGCAGCAGCAGCAGTACCAGCAGCAGCAGCAGCAGTGATGAGGAAGAGGAGAGGGAGCAGAACAACGGCAGGGGAGGGGATAAGGAGAACCAGCCACAGTCGGGAAGAGGAGGACTAACAGCCAAAGGAGAGGAGGAAGGGAGTGAGGTAGCCAATCAACATTGTGCAGACGAGGAAGATGAGGAGGTGGAGCAGGACAGTCAACCAAGGGATAAGGACAACTCGTATCTTAAAGTGACACTCCAAAGGCCAACCAGGGCCAAGCAGGACCCATCAGCCATTGTTCCCAAATTGGAGGCTATTGCCCCCCAAACTGCTACTTCCACAATACACAACCAGACTAAAGCTCTTGCCAGACCCCCGATTAGAAATCATGGCCCCTCTTCCGATCATCCCTCCAGTAGGCACACCCCCCCACTTACACGCAGTGGGCACACAGCAAATCCCACCTCCCATCAAGAGAGGCTGGAGGACTCAAAAAGACAGAGGCCGAGCAGGCCAGCTAAACTGAGCAATGGCGCTTCCTGTTCTTCATCCTCGGATTTTACACATCTTCGCATCCCTCTGTCCACCCTGCAGGAAGGAGGGAGTGAGGCAGACAGGGAGAGTGGTCTCAGTGCGCCGGGCTGTGAGAGGGAGGTGTGGGTGTCCGTCTTCCGCTACTTAAGTAGAGCAGATCTCTGTGTCTGCATGGCTGTCTGTAAGAACTGGTATAAATGGTAAGACCTGTGAGCTGATATCACTCACTTTATTATTGTTGGGTTTAGATAGCAGGTTCCATTTTGGATTGGTAGATATTTGATAGATAACAAATTAAAAAAAAAACCATATTGGTTAACATCTCAAAGATTTTTGTCTCTCCTCATTAGCATAAAGCAGTGGGAAACAGGTATCTGCTTCAGGCATTATGTGCTTTCTTTAGCTAGTGTCTATTTATCCAAAGATTGTGAGTCACAAGAGATCTAGGCAATCCCTTCAACTTGATTGCCTAGATTGAGAGTCTTAAGAATCCCTCACACCAACGTTTTATGTAAATCTGACTCAGCACCATGTTTTTGTTATGTAGCTTACAGCATGCAGTGGAATAAAGCAGTAATTCATTAACATTTCTTATATGTAATACTGCTCATCTGGTTTCAGGATGTTTGTGGAGGTTGTGAACATTACACTAAAATGTGTAGCATTTATGTTATTGTGAGATAACAAAAGGTGATTAGGACCCGGTCATACTTACTGCGTTCCATGTCTGAGGAGGGCTGCTTCACTTTTCCACAGCGCATACATGCCCACAGTTCTGCTCTTACGTTTTTCCTACTTTTTTGTTTACTTCAATCAGTAAAGTTCTCCACGTGTAAGTTATGCATATGGAGTAGTGCCGATTTATAACCAGCAAAGCACCTCATTTTGTATTTTATTGTATTCTTTGAGCATTAAGTTGTACACTTCCACACGTAACCTTAAGTTTTCATCGTTACTGTTTTTCGTTTTTGTGTGTTTTGGAGGTGTGCACATATTTGTCCATGTGGACCCTTGTGAACCTCTGCACACATGGAAAGTATGACCTGGGCCTTAGTCAGTTATAATATGTTTGTTTTTAGTTTCTCTACATATGTTGGAAAGGAAAACTTAATGAGATTGAAAGAGGGATTTGAAATGATTTGGAATTAATAAGAAGACTTGAATGGATGTTTTCTTAATGAGTTTATGCTACCCCACAGGTGTTTAGACAAGCGGCTTTGGACGCGGATTGACCTGAGCATCAAGCGCACTGTCACTCCTCAGGCTCTGACTGGGATCATAAAGAGACAGCCTGTGACACTCGATCTCTCTTGGACCAACATCTCGAAAAAGCAGCTCAACTGGCTCATTGGCAGACTTCCTGGTACATAGACATGCACAGTGATATATATATATATATATATATATATATATATATATATATGTATATATATATATATATATATATATATATATATATATATATATATATATATATATATATATATATATATATATATATATATATATATATGTATGTCAATAGATATGATTTGATAAAACAAAATAATTACAGTAAATGGTTTCATAACATCTGTTTATTTATTTGTCATTGAGTTTTATGTACCACACCATACTAATACTGAATTGGTGTGAGCACAGAATGTATTGGTGTAAACATGGCAATGTTAAAATCTTGTCTTGGTGTTTTCAGGGCTGAAGGATCTGATGCTGGCAGGATGTTCCTGGTCATCTATTTCCGCTCTCTGCTCCTCTGGTTGCCCGCTCCTCCGTTCTCTAGACCTGCGATATGCAGATGGAGTCAAAGACTCTCAGATCAGGGATTTAGTCAGCCCTCCAGGTGAGGAACGGGGGCACAAAATCACTGTTTTATGTAGTTGTTTCCTCTTAACATTTGTTATTGTATTTCTCCCTTACGCTTTTCCTCATTAAACTTTTTTTTTTTTTTTTTTTTTTTACAAAACTCTCTGTTCCAGGTTGTGACAATCGTAGTCAGTTGCGTACCATGCATTGTTTGCGACTAGCTGGCCTGGACATCACTGACTCCACTCTGCGCCTGGTGATCCGCCACATGCCCCATTTAACAAAACTAGACCTCTCCCACTGCAACAGCCTCACCGACCACTCCATCAACCTGCTGACAGCAGTAGGCTCATCTACCCGCAACACACTCACAGAACTCAACCTGGGAGGTGAGAGATTGAGTGGAACAGCTCACAATGTACAGGACAAGAACAAAGATGCACATGCTACAGTTTTTTCCACAACTGATGTTTTCTGTTTAACTGTTTATTTCCCAGGCTGCAGTAAACTGACGGACACGTGTCTTAAGTACCTCCGCCGACTCTCATGCATCTCAGTGCTTGACCTGCGAGGCTGTAAAGGAGTTTTCCGTAAGGCTTGTGAGACCTTCATCTCTGAGCTGTCAGTCAACACACTCTACTGCCTATCTGACGAAAAACTGATCCAGAGGATATCCTAAACATCTGCCTCTTCACTGCAGAGGTGACTTAGGTTCACAAGCAAAGGGGTGGGAAATTCACATACGTCTATGTCATTTAAAAGAAGTGATGGCGTTTAACCTGGGACATCTTACTCACTTACCTGGTGTTGGTAGAAGGGGTTGTTACAATGTTTATTTTCTACACATTTTCCTGTGTACCTAAAAGAGACTCAGGAGCTTCATTTGCTGATGTTCATTTGGGAATAAATGTTGTGTGGAAAAGCACATTTTTTTTGCCAGGATTTGGGCAACAAGCAATTAATTAGCTGTATTAGACTTCACAAACCACTCAACCTCTTTTTTTCCTCTTTTTTTTTTGACAGATGCCAATCTTGACTCGCATTACAAACTACAGCCTTCTGAGTTTCATCCATTTGGATTATAACTGCATTGTTCACTTTGCCTGATCCCTATAAAGTCTTATTTTTTTATACTATATATATTTAAACTTTCAGCTACATGTTGGTGCTCCAAATAGATTATTTGTCAGGAGAGCAATTGATAAGTTTGATGACTTAACGCTTTAATTTTTTCTTTTAAACATGATGAAAGGTGACAGGTTTTTTGACACAATGACTTATAAAAGAGAGTTACTGAATGGCATGTGTTTAGCAGCTGTATGTTTGGTTTAATGAGGCATTTGGGTGCAGCACTTGATCAGTGGAAATGTGTACATGGACAGTTGAGTGTTTTGGGTTTTTTTAAGCGCAATAGTGTAAAACGACTGAGAGCAGTCGTCTTGGCAACAAGACCTCACCCCAACAAAGGGCAACTTACACTAAGTGTATGGGGTAAGCCAAGGATAAAGTGTCAGAATCATGGTGCATTTTCAAACAACCATTAGACTTCAGGTGCTATAATTTCCAAACTCTTGCTTTGTGTTTGTACAGAGACGATATTTAGAGCAAAAATGTTAATATTCTCAACGAAAACAGTTTCCCACCCCTCTTTGATACACCTTTTTTCCTTTCATGGATGAGAAATGTATCTACTTTTTACTGATTTCATGTCTAATTCAATGCAGAAAATAATGTTTTGGTTGTTTTTGTTTTGGTTGGTTTTTCTGAGTGGGGATATGATCTTTTTTTTCTTCCCTTCAAGTCCAGTGGTTCTGTTTCAAAGGTCTCCTCTCCATATCCCCTAGATGAATAGAAGTATATAAATATATACTTTTGTGTAAATGTGTTTTCCTCTATTAGATGACCAAAATGGGAATCCTGTAGCAATGTAATTATTTTCGGAAGACTTTTTCACTTTATGTTGTTTATGTTATTTTTCAAGAAAATAAAAAAAAACCCAGATAAAGAATGGATTATATTCTTATTGACAGTGGGAGGCAGAGATGTGCATTTGTAATTACAAGTTTTTCTTGATCCTCTTGTTAATGCTTTGGTTTATTTGCACCGTCTGATCAAATAGCAGCTTTCCAGTGCTCTATTCTGCTTCTCAGTGACCCAGAAATTAGTGATGCATATGGCAGGTTGTTTATTAGATACAGTATTCGTTATTCAATTCTTTCAGTTTCAGATATTCTTGGATGTTACTCTTCCCATTCATCAGTATGTGGTTTCTCTGTGAATTGTAGATATTTGCAAGGAAACTGAGACTATAATGATTCCAGTTTGATTAATCATATTATTTGATTCCGACTAGTCATTATTCTAGTATAAGATATATTCAGCTTCCCTCAAGTAAAAGTGTATACTGTGTATTGTACTTTTTAGATTATAACTAGCAAAACATTATGATAAAGATGTGCTGAATTGGGATTGTGATGTGTCAAAATATCTCAAACTGGAATTATAAATCTCTTAACTTTAATTCTGCCTCGTCTAAACTTGAAAAACTGAACTGGCAAATCTAATTAGAGATCGGTCTGTAACTGTGGCGAGTGAAAACGTAATTACAGATATCCATCTGTAATTTTGAACTGAATTTAAATGACAGTAATTATGGTGATATGAGTAATGTTAATCCCAGGTGGTCCAAAGTGTTAACAGCGGCTTGTCATAGATGACCAAATGAAGACAGTCCCACGTATGCTGCAGTAAACACATCTAACACATCAGCCACAAAGGTGGCTGTCACCCGGGACAGATGTGGTTTGGTTTCATGGACCAGGTAATCCACGCAGGTCTCGCTGTGCTGTAGCATCACATGCATTTACCAGCATCGTGGACGCCCACTACACGAGTGACCTGGATGTGAAAGTGGGTGAATGCTTTTGTTTTGACAGACCATGACGAGGCTGCCATATAAACAGGGAATGGGTGCCGCCGCAGCAGCACTACACAGTTAGCTCACTCACTCCATCTAGCTGTTCGCCATTTCCCTTTCTGTCTTTTTTTCCCCTTTTTCCCTCACGAACACATGCATTGTATAGACGTGAGTGACTCGGAGGTTCATTTTAGAGCCACTGAAACCGCTGTCTTACTTCGGGCAGAATGGAGAACAGACGCGGAGAGAAGCAGGAAACAATGTTGTTGTTAGCCAGTTAGCTAATGTTACCCCTGCTAGCTGTTGGCTAACCGTAACTACATCAAATTAGTGGGCTGAGTTAGCTCTCCTAACTCAGCCCACTAATTTAAATAGACACAGCTTCGTGCTTTATTTGCTATCTTCTCTTTATGTGTAATGTATTTACTTAGCGGCAGGTTTTCCCACTGACACTCAATAGGTGTTCCTATAAACGAACGAACTAACTAGCTAAGCTAACAGGCAGCTGTGTGGATCAGCGCTGTCAGGCGGTTTCACGAGAATCTGTTCTCGGATTTAGCAAAAATTCAGTTGAACTATTGTTTGTCAGCGACAGCCATGGCAAACGAAGCCTTCCCCTTGCATCTTTTGGTCTGGAACAATCAGTATCTGGAGCTCGATAGAGAACTGCAAAAGAAAGAGGTGGGTATGAAGGCTTATGCTGTGTTTTTAAGGTGCGTTTGTCGCACTGCATTGCGCTGAAGCTGCTGTGTGTTTGGTTCTGCAGCAGGATGCGGCTCGCCTGGATCCGAGGGGGCGCACCCCGCTGGAGTTAGCCGTGTGCCTGGGCCACCTGGAGTCAGCCCGTGTGCTGCTCAGACACGCTGCAGACCCGACACACTGTAACGCACAGGGGTGGACCAGTGAGTGAGCCGCTCTTACTCTGGCACTCTGTTACCCGGGCTGCACCTTCTCTCTTTACAGTTTGCCCTATTTTTCCAACACACGCTATAAAAACGCAACTATGCATCTTCTGGAGACCTGAATTATGATGATGATGATGATAATAATAATAATAATAATAATAATTAATCCGTTTTGCAAATCTTTTTAAGACATATTTTGTTCACCTAGAAACTCTGGCCTTCAAAATGAAACACATATTACCAAAGTATACAAAGATTCAAGTGACTAAAAAGTGAAAATGGTTGCCTTACCTTTTTGTATCTGTGCCCTGGTAAACAAAACATAAAAACTCTTGTTTTTTTCTTCCGTTTTCTTCCGAGTTATATACCAATTTTAGGATTTATGATTTAATGAGCACTACATCTTTACTACAAGAACCCATCCACCTGGCAGGTGAGACATATCAAGATGCCAATTCAAGAGTGTGATTATTGCACAGGTGAGCTTTTGACTGGTCACTCTAAAATGACCAGTTTATCTTGAAGAAACACCTTTTTTAGGCGTGTCACATAGGGCATTTTTAAGTTAAATTATGTTCAAGAACTGCATGCATGACCTCCGCAATGGCCGACAGGCGCTCAACTGAACTTCCCTGAAATAGTTTCTGATGGTTTCCATGCAAACCAACTGTTTGATCAGCATGTTGGTGGCTGATCTCGGATAAAATGAACATCTTTTACTTAAATTCATAGCAAGTTGGTAGGAAATATAAAAGCTTTACATTTGTCGTTGCACACATAAAAAAGTTTTGCTACACACCATATAAAAAAGGGAACATTTCTTTATTTTATCAATCATGTCATTCCAATACAATCGTTCGTTTGTCTTTTCAATGTCTCTCTGAAATGCTTTTTTAGAAAAGATCTGTTTAAACCTTTTCTGTTCTACTTGTTTTGATTTCTTCAGTGCAGTTGTTTCATAGATTACTGCAAAACTAACTGAGTTTGTTGCCTTTTGAAAATTATATTCTCGATTTATTTTGCCAAACATATAGCAGTATGTATATATCATAGCAGTGTGTATTTGTATGGGCAAGGAATCAGTTTTGAGATGAAAACATGGCTTTGAATTTTATTTTGCAAAGGTTTTGTGGATTTTTTTTGGACAAAGAAGTTTACTCTTTTTTTTTGTAAATGTGAATTTTCTGTATGTGTCAGTCTTGCAGGAGGCTGTGAGCACTGGGGATCCTGAGCTTGTTCAGCTGGTGCTTCAATACAGAGACTTCAAGCGTGCCACTGAGAGACTGGCAGGAATCCCAGAGCTGCTCAACAAACTAAGACAGGTTGCACAGAGCTACACACAAGTTTTTGTTTTTTTTGTGGTAGTATGGTCACTGGATGTTACCAGTTTTTACACAAAATATTTAACTTTATTAGCTAATGTCTCTGTAAAGAAGAGTTTCCTTTCTTGTTGTGCTCCAGGCTCGGGACTTCTATGTGGAGATGAAGTGGGAGTTCACTAGTTGGGGTGAGTGTGTTTCAGGAAGTCTGTGTTCACGTTAACAGGCTGAAGTTACTTAAATCCAGTTTATTCTGACGGTGTGATGAAAAGACCTTCTTCTGGTCGGATATTATTTCTTTGCACATTCACATTTTATCTTGTAGGTTTATTATTATTATTATTATTATTATTATTATTATTATTATTATTGTTATTGTTAATTATTATTATTAATAATAACAATAAAAAGAACCTCATGTCTCAGTCCGAATTAGATTTCAAATTGCGTGACTCTCGGTATGACACACACAGCAACGTCAATGTGACTGACAATATGAATGTAGCCTATTATGTTTTCCGAGTGGTCAGATTCAGCACCACAGTGGTTGGACAGCTCCAACGCCATGAGCAGCTGTCGTTGAATGGATTGTGAAAGACAAGTGTGATTGTTTGCTGTCGGCTTCAGAGACTGAGCAGCGTGACTTCAAAATTGTCTGTAAAATGTTGGACTGCTCAGCCGTAATGTGCCTCACTGTGTTTTGAGTAATGTGCCTTCTGAAATCCCCTTGAGATGCTCCTGTTAATACTTATTTACACGTTGCATCTTAACATTTTTTGGATCATTATAAACCAGTCTTTATGTGTTCTTTTCAGTTGCTACACATGTTACAAAACTAAATCTAGGAAGGGTGTTTCAGCTGTCCCTCTAAATCTGCTTCCCCCCCCCCCCTCTACACTTTCCTTGTTTGTTTTCTGTTCCTAAAATATTCAACTGTTCAACTTCCCTCTTAGTGCCCTTGGTGTCAAAGGTGTGTCCCAGTGATGTCTACCGGGTGTGGAAGAGCGGATCATGCCTCCGCGTGGACACCACGCTCCTTGGTTTCGAACACATGACGTGGCTCAAAGGGCGACGCAGCTACATCTTCAAGGGTGGAGGTGTGTACTGTAAGCTCCTAGAACAGCTTCACAGGTACAGTATACAAATAACCCAGCAGTCCAGATGGATGTTGATGAATGGATGGGTTTGTGATGGAAACATGACCTTAAATGACATTTTAAGACTGACTTTTCTTGTGTCATGGTCAGGCCTTCAATGTTAAAGATATAATGTTGTGAGTCACTGTAATACCAACCTCTCCTTAGATGACGGGGCGGTGGTGATGGAGGTGGACCACGAGAAGCAGGTTGTGTACACAGAGCCACTTGTGTTATCTCCTCGTGACGCGCCCTCCCTCCTGGCAGCCATGCAGCCGTCACAGGAGAACACAGCACAGAGACTGACGTCGCCCATTGTCTCCACGCACCTTAACACACGCAACATTGCCTTTGAACGGTAATGCATACTGTATACAGATAAACAAACCAGAATCATTTCAACACTTGGCTGTGTACTTTATGCTTGCTTCATATTCATTAGTTTGGGTTCAGTGGAGCTTTTTTCCTATTATGTATGATTATTCATTCTGTTGATGTGAGTTTTAAGCTTGTAGTGCAATATTACATGAAAATTGAGGAGGATGGAATATTTTAATTAAAATGTTAAATTCTGAGGAACACCGTTGTCACATCATGAGGAAAGTGCAGTAACGTTGTATGAAATGAATTTCACACAAATAAAACTCACCCCTCGTACGTCTTGAACATCACATCCCCACAGTTAATATTCCTGCATGTAATTGTGTGGCATGAGCTTTAATTACGTCGTTTACGTTTTGATTACTTAGAAACAAGTCCGGTATCTGGGGCTGGCGTTCTGAGAAGAGCGAGGTGGTCAGTGGATATGAAGCCAAGGTATGTGAAGTAGCAAACACAACCAGACAATGTCTGAATTGTCTTGACAAAGAGTAAAAATATATAAAACAGTAATAACAATTTGTTGCTACTCTTAAGAGTTTTAAAAAGTACATTTATTTTGAGTATGTTATATGTAATAAAATAATATCAGGACTTTTTAAGAGGGAAATTCAGATGAAGCTATCTTGTGACAGGAGCCAAGTCAAATTTGCTTGACTTTCACATTCTGATTCTCACTCTAACCAGAATGTTTTTGCATCCGTTTTGACTTAATAAGCATTTGTTTTTTCTTGATTAAGCTTTGCTTCATTGTAAGGGTTAAGTGTGTGTTCTTTTGTTCGTACGTCCCCCCAGGTTTACAGTGCAACCAACGTGGAGCTGGTGACTCGTTCGAGGACAGAGCATCTCTCCGACCAGGACAAGTCAAGAAGCAAAGGTGAATTTGCGAACACACTGGCTGTAGGTCGTCACCCTGAAATTACAGTGTAGGAAATAACACAAGATGCAGGAATAAACATTGAAAAATTAAAGCAGTATAGTGTATAACTTACAAATATAAACATATGATTGTTACTTTCAAAGCCTTGTCGAATGCAGGTTGGAGTATGAGTGAAAACGCAAAGAAGTGTCCACAAAAAGTTTCACCAGTGAATTCTACTGCTCAACTGCCTGGTTGTTAGCATTTTTATGGGATAAACGCTTCTTGCCCCCACATGTACCTGTACTACTACCGCTGCAGTATGCACACAAACACTCCCTCGTTCAGTTCTGATAGTTGAATGACACCATAGTGTTGCATTTTCTGGGTTCATGAAGACCAAACGGAAGCAGAAAACAAGAGATCACTAAAAGTGACATGCTGTAGCTTTAAATAATCATTGCACAGTACATACATTTGTGTGTTACGGGTTATTACTGACTCATAATACAAACTTTTAGTTGAGTGAAACTGAATATAATGCTCCAGATTTATTTCATATTTTCATATTTATATTGTGTTGTTAATAATCCCTCTACATTGTTCCCACTCAGGCTCAAAGACGCCTCTACAGTCCTTCTTGGGGATTGCCGAGCAGCACACAGCTCACAACGGGGTAAGAGTCTCCGCAGGAGCTGTTTTAATCACATCCACATTCACCCACATCACCTGCCGCCTCCTCTCACACAGTATGTTGCATCATTTCCTCTCTGACTGTGTTTTTTTTGTCTTTCTGTCAGAGTAACGTGTCCCAGTGTGCCAGTCCGCACAACCCCACAGCTATCACAGCTGAGGAATACTTCAACCCAGAGTTTAACCTGAATAGCCGAGACATTGGACGTCCCGTCGAGCTCACCAGCAAAGTCCAGAGGTGAGATGAACCAGTGACAACATTAGGGGTGTTAAAATTAGTAATTAGTCACGATTAAAGCCACATAAAATTGCTTGTTGTGTTTCCAAACATGGACGGTCAGTACATGGAAAAAAACACTTACCAGGATGTGATTTTTTTAATTTTGTACTTTTACATGTGGTAGCACCGTCGCTTTGAAATATGGGAGAACAAAGCTGAGAGGAGGAAGGTGAACGTAACAGTATTATATATTTTGAAAGCAGGAATTTGGGCACATTTGGACCAAAAGCATGCTGTGTGTAAAGTCTGTCACATGAAAAAGGAACTGTGCTGTTTTCAGCACTAATGACTAAGGGGAAATAAAGAAAATAGTGTCTCATCCATCCATGGCTGAGCTGGGTGCTCTATCAGTTTGTCAACTCGACTGCAGAGGCAGAGTGTTTCAATGATAAAAGGTGTGTCCATATTTATCTGATTACTTGTATACATTGATGAAAAATTACCCAGGGGCATGAATAAACAAAAAGATTTGAATTGAGCCGTGTCACTGAAATGATAATCAAAATGGACTTGTGAGACCAGTGACGATGCACAGCCTTCAAAGTACACGTCCATCATCACCAGATCAGTAGCACATGACATGACCAGACCATTTCCACCTCCTCTGCAGGTTTAAAGCGACCCTGTGGCTGAGTGAGAGTCACCCTCTGTCCCTGGCTGAGCAGGTGACGCCCATCATCGACCTCATGGCCATCTCCAACGCCCACTTCGCCAAGTTGCGTGACTTCATAACCCTTCGCCTGCCGCCGGGCTTTCCTGTCAAGATAGGTGAGAGTGAGCGGTCACGTCAAAAACACTGATTCCATCCAGAGCAACATACAATTTTTGAGGTGAGATGTTTACAATGCTTTGTCTGACTTATTAACTCACTGGCTGCCTTCCAGAGATTCCCCTGTTTCACGTGTTGAATGCCAGAGTGACATTCAGTAACCTGTGTGGCTGTGATGAGCCGGTCAGCTCGGTGACGGTGCACAATCCAGAGAGCTCCGGAGAAGCTGGTAACTATGGACACACACACAATCAAACATGGACGTGAAGTCAGTGAGGTTGTGGTTTTGGGAGCAGTGTACTTTACTGTGTGTTTAGGTTGTGGTCTGGCTAAGAAATTATTTTTATCACTTTTTTTATGGCAGTTAGAGCTGCAACTAATGATTATTTTCAGAGTTGATCGAGTAAAACGTTGCTCAGTGTTTCCTGGAAATAATGATATTTTCAAATGTCTTTGTCTTTGTAATTCTTTAAGAAACACATGACGATAACTTTAGTAATTGATTAATAATCTATTCATTGTTTCAGCCCTAATGGTAATATGCATTCCAGCATTTGGGTATTTAAAAAAAATTGTTAATTTAGGGGAGGTTTTTGCTCTCTGGGTGCCTTCTCTAGATGTTAATTTATTTACCTACCTGACCTTTTCACCTTAAAATTAGTACATACAGTTATATTTTAGTGGTTAAAAGTACAAAATAAAGGTACATGTTAAAGCACTTTTTCATTAAAAAAAAAAACAAGTCACACTAGCTAGTAGATTTGGAATTGTCTTGCACTTCCAGTGATGCTGTAAAACCATCTTGTCATCTTATCTCAGGTCAGTCTCCACCTCCCTTCCACTGTGAGGTGGACCCCTCAGTGTTTGAGCCTCCCCCCGACTACACCACCCTTGGTCCGGGCCGCAGTGAGCCTATGAGGGACGAGGACGACAACCTGCTGCAGTTCGCCATCCAACAGAGTCTGCTGGATGCCGGCACTGAGAGTGACCAGGTCAGACCAGGCCTGTCGGTCTAATCATTTATCAATAATGTGTCAGATGTGGGAACTTTTTGAATACTCTGTCCGTCACTCTTAGATTCAGGCATAGATCCGGGTCACAAATCAGGAAAAGAAAAAGTCACATTCTGTTTTTGGTTCTTTCTTTCCACAGATTGTTTGCCAGTGATCTCTTAATTTATCAGTGGCAACGTGTCGCTTTAGGATACCTGTACTCGTGATGACAGGTTAAACATGTATGTCTGGTTTTCAGGTGACTATCTGGGAGGCTTTGACTAACACCCGCCCAGTGCCACAGTCTCCACTGTACGAGGAAGACTCCCAGCTGGAGAGGTGAGCTGAACTTTACGACAGACTCCTCTTACCTTGAATTACTTTTACTGGCAGGTTCACCCTGCACAAACTAAAGTGACGACTCTAGATCAATAGATTATGTCAGTTATACATTAGCAGTCTTACCGTCATCATAAATATAACCATATATGTTGGGATGATTGTTGAGTTTATTTTCAGTAGATGCATATGTAGCTGTTACCATAGTGAGCAGCTGCCTGTTCATAATTCTTATTCAGGAAAAAATGTCTGGCTGGTGAAGTAATTTAATTAAACCTCTCCAAATAGAATTCAGTGATTATCTCTTTCACTACACATTCTCTTGGGAACAGTGTCTCCCAGTTATCCTGTAATGAAACCCAGCAGTGACATTTCCAGCTATGATGTCTGTCTTTGTGTAAAGCTGCAGGTGATTTTTGTTAACATTATTATTCTCTGTTGAAACGGCTGATGGTTATATGTATGCTGTGCACTACATGAGCCTCGACTGATGATATCATTTATATAGCACCTGAATACCAGTCTTTAATAATGGGTGTAAGAAGTTACTGATTCCGTGACCTTTATATCCTGTTATTCCAAAGTCGCTGGGCTGTCGAGTCAATATTATTCATATAGCCCAACTTCACACAACACAATTTGCCTCGAAGGGCTTTACAGTCTTGACACCCTCTATCCTTAGACCCTCACGTCGAGTGAGGAAAAAGTTGGGGGAAAATGGGAGAACCTCAGGAAGAGCCACAGAAGAGGGATTCCTCTGTGATGCCAGAGGCACGCTCTCCTCTGGATTTGAGCCTTGACCACGGCTCAAATCGGAGGGCCCTATCCAAGGATCTAAGGCTGCCGGGTGGCTCCTATGGGGTCAACATTTCTTACGTGTAGCTGGGGACCAAACCCATGCAAAATTTAAAGTGATCAGTAAAATCTTAAATCAATTCTAAAAACGTACGTATCTTTCGTGGGAACTTCTTTGTGTTTTCCATCATACTCCAGCCTGTTTCCAACTGTCTTGCTTTACTAGCTCAGTGTTGCTGTTGCCTCTGCCGGTCTTCACAACACCAAAATCACTTCCTGTATGCAGTCACTGGTCGACATGAGATCGAGCTGTGTGACGTTGAACCCGACCAATCCCAGAGAGAATATTGAGGAAACACGACAGACGAATTCACCCTATTAAAATAAAATTACCTTGTCAGTTGACACAACCAAACCCAACCCAAGATTTCTGTCCAACCCGTTTTCGTGATGGTATCTATGCTCTAAGCAATATTGTGTAAACTAACTTTACAACAGTTTGTTTATTTCTAATCTCTCTATAGTTTTAATGAAAATATCCTTTATGTGTTTCTCTCCTCAGAGCGATCCAGGAGTCTCTGTCCATCTCACTGGTCAGCAGAGAGGGAGAAGACATGGCTGACCCCAACCTGCCCTCCTCTGTCTCACCTTTGGAGCCCACCGCCAATTCCCCACTCTCCTTCAGCACGGTAACCAATCCGCAGTTGTCTGGAGACTTTGGCATGGGGACGAGCTTCGACGAGCAGCTGCGCATCGCCATGGAGCTGTCGTGCAGGGAGCAGGAGGAGCTGGACAGGTGAGGCAAGAGGAACTCAAAGGCGGTTTAGAGCAGTTTGACATGTTGGAGATTACACATGATTATACATTCCTTTTTACCTGATTGTGTGCGCTGAGGAGAAGCCCTGCGAAATCAAACTGTAAAAAAGACTGTTGTCCTAAAGCGAATGAAAGCAGTGAATGAATCACAATCCTGTGGAGGATCAAGAAAGCACCATCTTGTCTTACATATGTCCCACTTCAGTATCAACTCGTCTCACAAATACAACATTTTCGGTTGTCGATGACGCATCATAGCAATTTGAGTTACCCTGTGTATGAATAGTGCTATACAAATAAACGTATGTATTTGTGCGTTTGAGAGGGCAGTCGTGCTCAGATACAAGACACTTCTTGTCCTGATTGTGAGCCGCGCTTGTTAAATGAATGGTGTTATGTGAAGAAGATCTAAAGTGATTTATGAGAGCAGAAAGTTGCTCCATGTGGGCCAGGTTAAGAATCGGTATCACCTCCAGTGTGTCTGTTTACTGCAGCTTATCTGTGGTGAATGACACCTTTGCCAAACCACACTACTGTAGGAACTATTGTTATTTTGAAGCTGTTGTATGTTTATTTTAAGTTTTAGATCAGTATATAGTGGAGGGCATTTTGCTCCCTGGTCAGCACCATTAACATGGTCAGATCAACATAACTGAGTAAAGCACAAAGATGATTTTATTTCATTTGTGTTCCATCTTGTTTTTGTCACAGGAAGCAGAAGAAGGAAGAGGAGGAGTTGGAGCGGATCCTCCAGCTGTCGCTCACTGAGAAGTAACGTCACAACAACAACAACAACCGCCGCAGCAGTGGAGGCTGGTTGTTGTGATCGAGGAGCGATCCTCTTAATTTATTCAGTTTCTTGTTTTATTTTTTTAAAATCCTGAGATGTTAAGTTATTGCAGATATTTTTATTTTGTCCTCTCACACAGGAAAGGCTGCTACACGAGAGATGTACAAGGTTGAGAATATAAGAAATTAACGAGTGAGAGGGATTTTAACAAAAAGAAGAGGCACTGTACTCTTGAAACGAAAGGGAGTCTTTGTTTTTCCTTTTTTATTGAAGATTTTTCACAGTCTTGCTGTCTTTACCGAGTGATGAATGATCCTTAAACTTTTAAACCTATAACATGATCCATGAAAACACAATCTCAATGGAAAACAAAAAAACTATAAAAGAATAATTATAATATTTAAAATGTTTATGTTGGATTACTCCTGTGTGTGGAAAAAAATAAAGAATAATGAGTATCCTGAATTTATTGTTATGGTTTTATTGTATTTTATGGCCAAAGGAAAAAAGTATATAATCCCTGTGTTTTGTTTTTTTTTTGTTTGTTTTTTTACAGTTTCATTCTTGGACGTCATGTGATCATCTGACACCGGGGATTTCTTCTTTTGGTAAATCATTGAAAGTAACTTAATTTTATACAGCGATTAATTTTTTGAATCTTTAATTAAAGTTATCAAGTAGTTTTTGGTTAAAAGTCTGTTGGTAAAGTGCAGTTTCAAAACTTTATTCCAGATGCAACAGTTTAGTTTAGTTTAGGCAGCAGGAGAAAAAAAAACCTCAGCTTTATACATTTTATTTTAACGAAATCTAACAAACTTAAATTTCCTCTGGACGAAATCTCTATTGAATTGATCTCACTTTCTACTGACTTTATTAAATAATAACTTGAATTTAATCTATGTAATCAAAGTTTTGTTTGAAAACATCACATCATCATACACATAATATACATAACATTACCCTCAATATCAATGGAGACTGCAATAAAGCATTATTAGTTGTACAATAACAATAGGAGTTGATGAATTTGTTTACATTAATTTTGATTTCCAGCTTTTTGAATTAAAAATATAACATTAAAAGTTTGTGAACCACTCGACTTGGCCAATGGACCCTTTAGGGAGTCTTTTCTCATTCGAGCCTTGATCCCGGCTCATCTTGACATCAATGGCTTCTTTCCGTATTCTATAAACTCTGTCAAGCTCGCTCTCCTCCGGATCTGGTTTGGAACAAAATCATACAAGAGTCATTCATTTAAAGTGATTCCTACATGTAGTGCGGTAGAGCTTCATACTCACCTGGCTTTGGGTTCGGGTCAGTTGAACGGAACACATCTGGATCCTCGTAGTCATTTTCCGGCTCCTGTGACCGATGCCTGGGCTTCACTTGTGCCTGTGGTATATTTGATGGTGAAGGGGAGCTGATGCTGTTGCACATTTGGACAGGAAGTGGGTCTGTCGAAGGCACAAATGAACATAGTGTGTGAGGAGCTGTATGCTGAAACACAGGCTCTGTCTCACAGCAGTGTTCTCACCGATGGTGGTGTCGTAGAGCTGAGATTCAGAGTAGGGACAAAGATGATGCACCGTGTTTTCGAGGAAGTGATTGAGTACATCAGTGAAGGAGTGGACTCTCACCTACAGAGAAGACGACAAGCAACAGGATTTTAAATGTAACCCATCCTTGTTACACACCAGTAGATAGGCCTATATGTGTGTGTTTTTGTGCTATGAAATGTCAACTGATTTCTTTTTTGCAGTTCTTTGTTCTATTTCACAAATGCAACAAAGTTTAGTTATCCACACTTTATTCATGATGTTTTCTTCATTTTATAGGTCAAATAGGTTTTGTGGCTCCAGATGAGTTATATTTGGGTGTATTCTGATACTAGATGCATTTTTTTATTTGCACATTTCTTCACCTCAGTCACTTGCAATCCTTAAAGGAGACGTATCTCACATTCCCGATCGAACTGCACGTTTTGATTTATGTAAGAATAGGTTACTGCTTTGACCGCCAATCTCGGCGAGCACTACAAACAAAAACACAGCAAAGTACATGCATACTTCCTGTTGCTTTATTTTTTTACATTACACATTAAAAAAAGACATCATCTTAGAAAGCATCAGTCTGAGTGATTAGAGATTATAAAATGTCAACATTAGGCTTTGGGAACTAATGTCAATCAAGACCTGAGAAGCATATCATATTTAGTAAATACCAGGCATAATTAAAGGAAGAAGAAACAAATCCACTGCCACTCTGCTTTACAGAACAATGTTTTTTTACTTTCCAAATTGGTAAAACATTTGATTTGTGTCCACATTAGTTCAAAGTTGTACTTAACACTCACCGGTATATCGAGGTGAATGATGAGCCCCAAGTGTGACCTGGTCACTTTGAAATTCCTCAAGACAGGTCCACTGAAACACGAGGAGGAGCAGCTTTATTTACATTTTATTTAAAGTGCGATATCAACCTCATCCACCGTTTACCCAGCATGTCATTGTTACTGATGATAATCACATCGATGCAGACAAACATCAAATGAATTACTGTGCAAGTGTGGAATGAAATCCTCTTCCTGTGTTTAATGGCTAAAAAGAGCACATTTTACATAATTTACAATATTTAAAGGGCTACATCACTGAGTAATTGGGACATTTCACCTGTCCAGCAGTAGCCTGACTGTCACGGCGTGGTTTCCCTCTGAGGACGGACGGAGGATGATGTTGCCGTTCTGTGGGTGATGCTCCAGCATGGCCTCGGCCTCCTGACGTGTCACATTGAAGAAACACCTGCAGGATTTATGGGAGAAAAACGACTCCTCCTCATTTCCAGGTACAGTTCAGCAAGTTTGTCATAACAGAGAGCAAAGGACAAAATGCATTTGATAACGACGATTGCCTGGGTGTTTATGTTCCGTGTTAAACGGCAATGGAGGCGGTATTACAAATCCCATTTCCAGAAAAGTTGGGATTCGTTTCTCAAAAGGTAATACAAACTAACATCTATAATTTGCTGTTTTGGAAGGTTCCACAATTAGCAGCTTAACTCGTGAGTGAAGGATGGGTCAAAGTCTCTACCCATTTACAGTACATGATATTGTGGAAAGAGTCAGGGAGTCAGGAAAAATCTCGCTGTGTAAAAGCCAAGTGTAGAAACTGCTGAGCAAGCGAATTTTGAACTAAAATTTTGACGTATTTCCAAATTTCACAAATTAAATCAGATTTTAAACATTTTGAATACTTTTTGCTTAGGTGTGTTAATATAGTTGTTCAAAATATATAAATTTTTTATCAGATTGTGCTAAAGAAAAGGACACTCTATATTGCACATGCTTATACCCTCTGTATATACTGTACGTTTAACATAGTGATGGAAAAAAGCAGCTCTGTGTTCTAAGGGTTAACTGTCAGTTCAGGATTAAGCCATTCATCTACAAATAATTAGCTGTAGAAGTTGTTTTTTTTTGCATTTGGAGAAAGAGTCCCAACTTTTCTGGAAAAGTACAACTTGTACAAAGTGTTTCTTTAGCAAGGAGAGGAGCATTTTTCTGGAGAATCACTTACGCAGGCATGTCAGAGTTGCTGGGGTTTGGCTTGGCTGCGGCTCGCTGAGGAGAGGATGAGGATGATGAGGCAGAGGCTGAGGCTGAGGATAATGAGGCAGGGGGTGGGAAAGATGGTGCTGGCATGGTGGGCGCACACAACCTGGGCAGATTTCTCCTCCTCAACTCTTGATCCAGAGCCTCCCTCAGCTTAAAGAGCTGTCCAGGCAGCAGTAACATATTACTGGGAATCACTTTCTATAAGGAAAGAGTACATGTTTAATTCCAACATAATTTATGGATCATTATGCCCATTCTACTTTTCCTAAATAACAGAATGTGTAGGTGCTTGCGCTCAGATATTGACGGTGTGTGTGTGTGTGTTTACTTTGGCCATAGTGAGAAGGTAACACCTCCACTCCTCTCCTGTGGAAAGATTGTCCACCTGCACCATCGCACGAAGCAAGGGAAAGACATTTTCTCATGTTTACAACTTTGTTTCCACAGACAACAGACAATGTATAAATAATAATGTGCCAGCGTTTCAGCGGTGCCACACCTTGAGCAGCACAACCTCTTTTTGTAGAGTGAAAGTGAAGATGGCCGACGTCACACACGGTTTATTTAAATCCTTGGACTTCACCTGCTCCAGGTCCAGCTTCTCCGTGTACTGACGGAAAGAACAAGCAACGTTAATCTGTGATTTACTCACTGGGACAAACAGAACATCAGTCCATGTCAAAGAAGAATTGCTATCACTTTCATACTTTGAGCTGTAAATATGTCAAAGTAAAGTTAAAGGGCATTTTTTTTCCTCACTTGGACAAGTGAGGAATCAACTTAAAATAATTATGATGCTCATTTATGATAATTATGGCCTGTTCTTTTTTGTTAAAATTGACAGAAGCACAGTGAAGAGAAGTGTTGGGCCTTTATTTTCTTTGAAGGAAGTGACTTTGACATTGTTTTTTTGTGGGTTAGGGTTAGTGGCCCTTTAAGTAAAAACAGAATGACAAAAATATTTGTTCTTACCGTTTCCTGGGCATCATGTTTATACAGAAATAGCTGGCTTCCACGTAGTTCTCCGAAGTACGGCTCGAAATTCTAAAAATTATAAATGTCATTTTCAGTTGCTATAACTTTGGTGGTTAAAATCCGCCCCTTGTGTGTTCAAGATTGTAGAAACAGAATATACGATCCAAAAGTATGTTTGCATATAATCACAATAAAAATAAAAAAGTTGCTTTGTTTATCGCACTCCACATTCTGAAAGCCAAACATACTCTACAAACAAAGACGAAGAACATATTTCCTGTGATGTGAAGGCCTCCGTAGTTCCCTGACACATTTAGGAAAGGAATTCTTCGTCAGATGTCCCTAATTTGTGCACAATGGGCATTTTAATTTAGCAGCAATCAACACTCTGTACGATGACACGTTCTCACTTGTTTCGAACTGATTGTTTGCGTTAAAAGTGCAGAAATACAACTTTTACAGAAGATTCACACGTTGTACAATGTTTTTTTACTCCACCTTCATTTCCACATATCTCGCATCGCTGACCTTCTTATCATTTGTTTTCTTCAGCAGGGGCCCAGAGTAGTACAGAGGCAGAGCTGTGATTGAGGCATTCCTCTTGTAGATGGCTTTGTGCTGTTTAAACATGGTCCAGTCTCTTTCCGAGTGTCCATCGGTGTGTCCCCTGGACTGCTTTGGTTCTCGTCTGGTTCGTCCAACAGTATGTTTATTGTCACTAACGGTAAGAGAAAACTCAGCGGATCCCAGTGAGTCTGGTATTTCCCTCCGTTGTTGTTTCCTTGTTCTTCTCCCTCTATTGTATGCGACACACCATGACAAGCACTAATCTACGTTCACTGATAACATTTTCTCCACCTTTCCCTTATTGCTGCTCTGAGAATGAGGAAACGCTCTCTTTATTTATATCAAAGGGAAAACGTCTTGAGTACTTTGAACCTCAGCATAATTTAGAAAAGACTGAGCTGGATTACTTATTTAACATGGCTGTTTGTACAGGGACTTTTTATCTGACGCCAGTATCGGAGGACATTAGCCTTATCTTGACTGTAAAGGTCTTAATTCATCACAAAACTAATAAAGTTAGTTTTATTTAATTAATTACACGTGGCCCACCACTGAACATCATGTTATAGTAAAAACTTGTCGTTTGTTTAAAACAAGGTTTGGGTTCTTTCTTGTGTCGTGCAAAAAGGACAAGTGAACACAAATCTCTCACAAATGAATTGTTTTTAATTAAAGGCAAACCTTTACAAATTTAAGTGCTGACAAAATATAATATGTAAGCACATAATGTATCAGTCAAAATGGGTCAAAGGTCACAAATGTCACTCACTCAGGGACCTTGAAGATAAGGTAACACCTCCACTCCTCTCCTGTGGAAAGATTGTCCACCTGCACCATCGCACGAAGCAAGGGAAAGACATTTTCTCATGTTTACAACTTTGTTTCCACAGACAACAGACAATGTATAGATAATAATGTGCCAGCGTTTCATCGGCGCCACACCTTGTGCAGCACAACCTCTTTTTGTAGAGTGAAAGTGAAGATGGCCGACGTCACAAACGGTTTATTTAAATCCATGGACTTCACCTGCTCCAGGTCCAGCTTCTCCGTGTACTGACAGAAAGAACAAGCAACGTAAATAAGGGACCTTAATTAGGGCCAATTCATCTGTCCTCATCGTTCATCTGTCCTCAGTCCTCATCATCATTCACCTGTCCTCTGTCCTCATCATCATTCACCTGTCCTCGTCGTTCACCTGTCCTCAGTCCTCATCCTTCACCTGTCCTCACTGTTCGCTGCCAAAGTTTCTGGAGCGTGATTTCATTATATTTTGACATTTTGTTACTCAGTAACGGATGTGGTTTAAAACTTGGTGAAGAGCAGTACTTCCAAAAAAACATACTTAAGTAAAAGTAAAAATACAAAATTTTAAAATGACTTTAGAAAGAACAAGCACACAAAAAAACTACTCATTTCAGTAAATGTAAATCTTTACTTTCCACCTCTGATACACTATTGTTATTATTTCTGAAAGTGAGACCATAAGTTTTGCAGATCAGCTGTTATCTGTTCCCACAGGTTAATGTGAAGATGAACAGAAATAATACAATAGTGAGACACATGCTGTAAACATACACAGGGCTGCTGGTGGCAAAATACACAGCATCACATAAGTAGTGCAGGAGCAGCAGGACACAGGACAGAAGGAAGGACAAACAGCAGCACAGTGGAGACGCGGCGATGGAGATGAACCACAGAAGCCCTTTGATGAACCAGAGCATCAGCTGAAGGAGGCGCAGGAGCAACCAGATGGTCCAGAAGAGCAGAGAGCCCAGCAGCCACGCGGCTCGGGATAAAGGAAAGACGTCAGCGTCCTAAAAAGAAAGGGAAAGAGAACAAGGACGTGTCACTGCTTTTGTTTTGTACCTCAGAAAATTACGAATGTTTTATAGTGTTTCGATGATTTGTTCGCTCACATAGTTCCGTGCCTCTTTCCTGTCTTTGCCAACTTTTCCCACTTCAGCCAGAAAAAGACAGAAACACTCATGATTTGTGGGTGAAAATGTGCGCTAAAATATGGTGAAAACTTCAATTCAGTCCATCACAGGGACACATATGGCGCGTTTCCACCGGCTCTACTCGCCCCGCCTCTCCTCGGCACGGCACGATTAGGTCGCATCTCCACTACAAAAAAGTACCTACTTAACGTGGGCGGAGTCATCACTGCACGGCTGAGTGAAACTACGGTGACTTGTTTTATACGCGACACGCACACACAAACACGTGACTAGGTGACTTTCAGGATTTTTAAGTAGTTTTAACTGATCTATAATTCGGCACTGTTCGGCTTGATTTCTGTCCACACGTCTCCGGAGCACAGCCTGCAGGTCTGTGACGCGGTCGCTGGCGCCGTCCCTAAATACACCACTCCACTTTAAAAGACTGCTGTTAAATATAGAGGTTTCCCTGGTAGTTGTTGAAGATGAACCCACGTTTTTAGGATTATTAAGTAGTTTTAAGTGATCTACAGTTCGGCGCTGTTCGTCTTGATTTGAGAGTGGGACGTATCTTCCTGTGACGGGACTCTGGCCACTCAGCGGCCGGCAGTCCGCTGACCAATCATCGCATAGTACCTACTACTAGCACGCTTGGAACCTCGCCGGAGCAGGTACTAAATATAGTACCTGGTACCAGGTACTATGCTAGTGGAAACACTACTTAAACTTTGCCGTGGCGAGGCGAGTAGAGCCGGTGGAAATGCGCCAATAGAGACAAACAACCATCCACTCTCACACTCACACCTAAAGGTAAGTTACTGTATATACACTGCAATACAAAGTCAACAATACAATAGTTTAAAGTAACACAATTATCAGTTTGTATTTTCAGATGTGGACACATTTGTTGGTCCACTTTCACCATAAGAATCTCCCAATAACACTTTTGCCCCACTCTTCCTCAACAAACTGCTGTAGCTGTCTCAGGTCTGTTCTTGAGTATTTTTCAGATCTTTCCATAGAATTGATATTAAGGATGAAGATCTGGTAATCTGGAATAGTCCAAAGTTTTTACGCACCACTCACCTCACAGGTGCTTCTTTTTTAGCTGTGTTTTGGGTCATTATCCTGTTGGAGGACTCACACTCTGAGGGAAAAAGCTGTGCTCCTTCTTCTTGGAACAAGCCACATTGTCCGAATTGGAAGAATCAAGGTCTCATTGGACACGTTTAAAGTATTTTTTAAATGATTTGGAGGCAGAAATGTCTGGTTGTAGGTGTTTTGCCAAAATGAAACACTGCTGAATATGTTGTTTTAAATGGCATTTTGTAGATTTAAAGTAGATTTTTATGTATATTTTATTATTTTATTGTTTCCTTGAAAATAAATTTTTATTACTGGTTGAATAACGGTTAAACTGCGCCTGAGACTGAGCTTTCTCCATGATGACTAGATAGTCTTGAGATTTGACTGTGTCCCTGCACAGATATGTGTCAGCCCACCGTTTTTACTGCTTCATTTTTCTGTCCATGAACATCAACATAGTCAGTGGTGTGACTCTGCCGCCACATCTTCAAAGATTTTTCTTTTGCAGAAATGAGTTCACACACACACACACACACACACACACGATCAACATGTGAGTTTTGTTACTCACTCAGGAAAGTGAACACCACCAGGGAAAACAGGAGGCAGGTCATCGGCAGCCACTTTCCCCTGCACGGCTCTTTTCTCCCCTGTGCATTTACCTACGGTACAGTGTATTTATTTATTCATTCATAAAACTTACATTTCTTTATTTATTTATTTTACAATACCAGTGTCGAGTCAATGTCATTATTTGTATAAAGTATAACTGGAGTGTGTGTTTCCAGGGTGTATCATAATCATGAATCATAATCAAGTCACTTAAATCTCACTGATGAGATGAATGAGATAAATGAGATATTACCCAATCGTCCGCAACATTCTCCTACTTGAACTCAGTTATGACATCATGTGCTTCAGGAGGGAACAGCCTGACACTGAGCTTAACACTTCACAAGACTCGATGTCCCTTTAAGGACTTTTGTTTGGGTGGTAGGACTTTTAATTCAGTCATTAATGAATTGTGACAGACATGTTTTATTGTAAATAGAAGCACCAAAATCAGAATTGAAAGTATAATCTTACTGGCAAATAACTTGAAATTGATTTTTTTTCAATAAAAAGGATCAATTTTGTTTCTAGACGTCATTCCTTGAATACATATCGAGTGTTTTGTGCTTAATATACAGCATGCAATACAATTGGTGACTGCACTTCTGTGGTCTGTGTGTCATATATGTTTAAACTAGCTCGTAGTTGAATCTGCAAAAACCTCTATGTTCATAGTCATCTGTGCTACAGATATAATGTTGGGAGTCACTTCCTCTCTCTCTCTCTCTCTCTCAGTGGCGTGCACAGACATTTGGAAGGACAGGGGCGAAAATTAAAAAGGGCACCTACTGACACCACCAGTGAAACCTGGGGCCAAAGGCAGAGCCCAGCTCTTGGGGCTGAATTTTCAAACATTATTGTTTAATTAAGCAAGTTCACGTTGTGTTTTGTAGCAGTGTTTGCCACCAATGTTTGAAAATATGCAAGGAAGCCATTGATTATTAATATCCCAATGAACTGTAGATTTTTTAAGGGTCTAAAATATCACTGAAACAAAAATTGTATCTCTTTTTTTTAGGTCAATGAGATTTCTTTTTAACCTGATGCAAGAAGCAGCTGGGCCCCACATCATGTTTTTACCACTGAAGAGGGCACTTTAGCGTGCTGCCCACCCCTGTGCACACCACTGTTAATCATATATCTATTAAACAGACTACTTGACAGATGACTAACATAAGGCACCAGTGTTTGTGCGTTGTTTACACTACTTCCTTGAACCAGAATATGTTACAAAGTAAAATGATTCAAATTGCAAGAAGCCATGGAATATCTAAATGTATCAGTAGCAGCTGCAAGTAAAGATTTTATATAACAGTTCAAACTGACATTAGTAAAAGCACAGATGTTATAGTATGTGCAGCAGTTGCAACATAAACACAACACAAGCCTCGTTGTATGAAGAGTACAGTGTGGTCAGCAGTGGCAGTAGCTGCTAAGAGAAACACCTTTTCACTCGATCTCACCTGTGAAACATGGGAAAATAAAACACCTTCTTGCGTTTGCTCATACTTCCTACAGATGATGATCATCTGATCCAGACAGTGGTTGTCTCTGAACGCGTCACAGCTGCTGCCCGCTGATCGAACCTGACAACATGTACGATTATCATCATCATCATCACCATCCTCATCCTCGTCATGACCGCCGAGGCCCCTCATGTCTTTGAGACGACGGACCGGACACCGACTGCACATCATTGTTGATGTTGCTGTTGACTGAGCAACAGCAACTGTGCAGGTTTGTTCTCTGTGGCAACAACAAGGCTGAGAAAGTGAGAGAGCCTGGGGACAGGGAGAGGCAGAGTATCAGCCTCTGACATTATTCCTTTATCACCCTGAGTATAATTATACACTTTTTTTTTCAACATGAGAAATGAAAAACAACAAAAAATATAAAACATATCACAGTTTAAGCTTCATGTTAATAAAAAGGGGTTTTAGTTTCTCGGCTATGATTTGTCCAGCGTTAAACTGAGAGTAACGAACATCTGTGCTTTACAGTTTGCAGAATAACAAGCTGATATAAATGAGTGCAGAAACAAAAATGTAACTGTGTTTTCTTTATGTTGCCATAGTTTCTAAAGTGTATCTGCTTAGAGTGGTAACTCAGCACATGAAAACATTGACTCAGTAATTATAAATGATGCTGGAAGCCGGTCTGTCTGCATTCCACACTGTGTGCACTTTTTTCTTTATAGTTATTATGCACATTTTTATCCTTTAATGGAATATTCCACTCTATTGACATATTCTTTATCATCTGTAGCCACATAAAAGATTAATTTAAAAACATGACACCAGTGCTTAACAACTTTATTAGACCACATCATTAAAACGAGAGAACATAAATATTTTAGAAAATCTTTCAAAAACTTGTTTTAAACTAAACATGTTATTGTTATTTAAATTACAAACAGAATTCACCTTTTTATACCCAAATTTGAGTGGGCTTCTCTATCGCAACATTCAACCACTAAAACAATTTTCTGTTCAGAAATACAAGTCAATAACTATAATTTGACATTTTAATCAAGAAATAGTAACACTGCTTTACTAGTTTTTCAGTTTTAAATAATATCATTACGTGCAGGAGCTTCAGCTACACACTGGTGTATTAACCAATAAAGAAACATAAACAATTATTTTGATAATTACCAATGCTGTTAATTTAGGGCAACTGTGGCTTTGGATGTTGGTCTAATACTTTTTTTTTAGCACTGTATATGAATGTGTATGTATAAATCCTCCTTATTCAGAAAACACAGTTCTCTGAATCTTGCCCATGCAGTTATATTTTACAATATATATGGAATTAAAAGTCCTTTGTTGTCTGTAGAGGCAGCCAACAGAGGGTTTAATACATTGTTTCAATAAACATGTGAAACACCTGCATTCATTTCCAGCAGGCTACAACAACTAATATGTGTAACGTGTGTGTGTGTGTGTTGCTCTACATGCCTCCTGCAGACTGATGCGACCACTGCCACAGATTCCCCTCTCAGCTGTGTTCGCTGACCCTTACGGTCCCTCCGGCAGCTCCCATCTTCTCCTTGAATCCGTCATCCTCGAGGGCAGAGCACTAAGGAGCAAGAGCAATCACTGTTCTCCATCATGAGGTCTCTAATGATGCTCTACCTCGGCCACTGACTGGGGAGGAAATGGCCGGGATAATATGTAGGACTGATGAAGCCCTGTTAACCCTCTGAAATAACACTATATGTCTTGAGCCCCCGTTATGTAAATAACACACTGAGTATGTTCCATGTCATTTCAGTTTTATTGGAGTCTACTTGCAAATATGTGATAAAAGTCAATCCAGTTGTTAAAATCCCATTGTGTTGAGCACAAACAATGATATTCTTCTTCACTCTTGTCTTTGCAGCAAGAAGACCCGGGTTCACGACCCGGTCGGAACAAGGACCTTTCTCCTTGGAGTTCACATGTTCTCACCATGTGAATGTCGGTTTTCTCCAGGTTCTCCAGTTTCCGGACACTCTAAATTGACTGTAGATGTGAGTGTGAGAGTGGATGCTTGTTTGTCTCTATGTCTCTGTGATGGATTGGGCCACGTGTCCAGGGTGTGACCCCACCTTTGGCCCTATATCAGCCGGGATTTGCCAGTGCCCCCTCATGTGGAGGATAAAGCAGTAGAAGATGAATGAATGAATGATATTCTTCATCTTCCTCCAGCTTCAAAAACATGGAAACCCTACCAGACAAAAATAGTTTGACAAAAATACTCATCATCGTCATCATTTTAAGACAACAGTGAGTGAATGTTTTTGCAGTCTGACCTATCAATTTAGGATTCGGATCACACGGCAGAACAGGGTAAAAGGTCCGGCAGGGGTCAGGATGTGCTCTGGTGTCATTGCAGGAACACGGCTCATCATAATGTAGGAAGCAGGAGAGGTCCCTGTCTGCAAAACACACTCACATGAGCAAAGTCAACATAGTCAAAGAGGAACATACATGTAAGACCAAAGATACAAGCAAATGCTAAAAATCACTGTCATTGTCGATCAGAGAGGGAGGGACGGTCAAGGTGTGGATGCTGTATAGGAAAAACCTTGCAGTATAGTATTAAAAATTATTGAACTTCATGTGTCTACTAATAAATATCAATCCCCTTCCTACCTGTTTATCCTCCCACATTCTAATTAGAAGGACAAAACACATGCACATGTTCCCACATGTAACGTTGCATATTTATCTGCTTGATCTCGAGTTCTAATGGTCTCAGTGATGGAGGGGTGTGAGGTGTAAGCAGGCCTGTAATGAGAGGCAGAGGTGAGGGAGGAGCAGGGGGCTGAGGTGACAGCTGGTGTCAGATCAGTCACCAAATACAATGATAAATGAGTAAATGTTATGTTAAATGTATGCAAATGTTAAAAAGGCCTACCTGATATTTTTGTCAATAAAAAAACACAAGAAAAGAAGAAAGGTTACTTCTTTATTTTCTTTAGAAACTTAATGTCATTTAGCCACCAAAGGTTTATCAGCAGTTCCATTTACGGATTCAGACATTATTGATTGAATTACTTGTCTCCATCAAACAGAATCCAATAAACTCATATTACCGTCTTTATTGCTGCTACATTTTCTGATCCCAAGAATACCACTGATAGAATAGGTGGACTCAGAGGATTGGGGTGTTCCCATGGCAACTGATGAGGGGGATGACACTGCAGGGGCAGAGGTCAGTGACAGGAAACATTAGAGAGAGAGGTGAGTGAAAGAGGAGAGAGAAAAAGTGAAACTTACCAACTCCACAGGACTCAGACTGGAAATTTCTTCTTATGATTCTGAAAAGACAACTTTTTTAATGAACTAATTTAATTATATATAAATCAGTATTGAATTTACCTTTGATTTTCTCTTTTTTTTATTTAATTGTTTAATTATTTATATGATGAATGCATGCAATAAAGACAACCCCTTATTATGATAAAAATCAAAGTAACAGTCAGACATGTACAGTCTATTATGTATCTTTTATACGAGTGTTACTTTAACCACATCACTGAATAAGAATTCATACTTTTGCCTGCACAACAATGGAAAAAAGAAAGAAAGATACCCCCAATGCTACAAAAGTAAAAGTAAAGTAAGAGTCGTGATGATGATGATCTCAAGTTGTCAGGCACACACTTATCTTACAGGTGATGTCCCCTGTACCTGTTGATGGAGCTGATACTGGGCAAACTCTCCTGGTCACACACCTGCTCGAGCACCAGCCTGTCTCTGATCTCCCAGGCGAACATGGCAGGGTTGGTGTGTTTCCACTGCAGGATTGTTTGCACAACTCTGGGAGTGGCCACTTTGGGCTTCGAGCCTCCGATCACTCCTGGTCTGATGCTCCCTGTCTCATTGTACCTGCACAAACAATTTCATGTCTTTCAGGAGCTGACGGTGTTTTAGTATTTAAGTTCATAAAGCAAGAGAAGACACATGATTGTAAAAGTGAAATGAAATCACCAAAAAATGTATTTGCTGAGATGTTTTATTGAGGAACACCTGTGACTTATTTATGCAAATATCCAATCAGCCAATCACACGCAACCATAATAGCTCAGGTCAGCTAACATCACAATGTTATCATGTCTTGTTATTGTTACAAAGAACGTGAGGCTTTTTAAGAGCAA
This sequence comes from Solea solea, assembly GCF_958295425.1. Classification (NCBI taxonomy): domain Eukaryota; kingdom Metazoa; phylum Chordata; class Actinopteri; order Pleuronectiformes; family Soleidae; genus Solea; species Solea solea. The sequence continues at coordinate 15,816,521 of NC_081147.1, read as the reverse complement.
CCAGAGCCCTCATCCACAAAAAAACATAATACATGTATACATTTTAAATAACTGAGCAGCATTAATATATTGTTCATTATCAAACTGGCCTTATTCACAGCCATTTTGACATGTTATAGCAGGAAAAGCACGTGCAATATTGATCACATTCCACACAGTGAGAACAGTGTGAGAGTGAACCTGCACGTAGCCTACTCTGAAATCAAGAAAGCTAAATGGAACTCAGCCACAACTCATTTAACTATACAGACAGACAGAGAAAATAATAATATAAAATTGTTGCATACCTGGTCAGTATTTTGCTGACACAGCCGTGACTGACGCGCAGGCTGCGGGAGATCTCACAGGGACGTACGCCGACTTGCGCCAGCTCCACAATGCGCTGTCTCAACACGTGCGGTAACGGGCGCCCGTTAATGAAAACTCCGCCGAGCTGGTTCACACCACCAGGTCCTGAGCACCGGAGGCACAGAGTAACAACTGAGCTTTCATGTGTAATTTACCTCGTGTTTATAGATCAAACGGACATAGGAGGCAGCGTAACCTGCGCTACTTACTGTGCGTAACGGTAAACGGCACTTGGCCAAAGCACACTTCCATCACACACTGTTGTGTGCGTGGCACCTCAATATAACAGAACTTTACACGCTGCAATGATACTGACTACAAAGTCTAAATGTTATTGAGGGAAAAAACAGGATTTAAAGTTTGTTGTTTTCTCCAGAGAAAAAACTATCCACATACTCTGTCCCGTTGCTTGCACTGTTGTCGCTGACATTGCGCCTCCTCCCTCTCTGCTGCTTTCAGCGTCTGAGCTGCGGACAGCGGCACGACACTTTGATTTTGATTGGACAGTCGCGCTCATTGCCAATGAAGGTGGTGTCATCCGTTGTTTTTAGTATTCTCAGGACTAGAGCCAGGATGTCTGAGATGTCATCACGAGTCCAAATCCCTACTGAAGGTTAAATATCTACCATAAAAATAAACAATTGCATAACAACGCTGTCCCTTATAGTGACCACTTTTCCGCCTCTAATCAAGTTATCATCATTTCATTATCAATGAATATTGACTTAAAGACACTTTAACCATGCAGCTTTAAGTATAATACACCAAAATTCACCTTAAAGAGACAGACCTCAATCGTACACGCCAAACATTATTTCTGAATTATTTCATCAAACAAACAAATAAATAGTTTATTTTCCTTTGTCTGAGTCAACCCTTTGCTGTGTGGGTCAAAAGAGCCCCTCAGATTACACATCTGTTTCATTTTGAGGTGTTTTCATGCTTCTAAAGATTGAAAACATGTTTTGCGATATGAGAAAACAAGACATGACATTGTGTAACATGACAGAAATGATACAACGGCAACAACTCCGGGAACAGCACTGACGCCCAAACTCATATTTGTCTTTTCAACGACGGGTTCAGTTTTGGTTGGCCAACTATTTTCCGGAAACGCCGGGTGAAATGTCCTAGACGCATGTAAACAAGCGTGGGACCAACAACCCGTAACTTGAAGGGGAAAGGATTCATATTTTAATTTCGCAATATGTGAACAAGAAAGGTTACTCGTCGTTAAATACGTCAGACTTTGTTTGGCATTGTGGAGTCGAATATATACGCTACCGTAACACACTTTACTACTACGGAGCTTACTTGGGTTAGCGTGGAGTTAGCCTTACATTAACTGTCGTATAATTATGATATATGTTTACGTTCACAGTCAAGAATACAAGGCAGGATTTGTTTCATTTCTGTCGTAGAAATAATACGTAAATCGTAGTAACTGGTGCGATGGCAGAGCATCGTGCAGTCGCCATGTGGCGCTGTTTAGTCATAGTGTCGTAAAATGGATATCATCAAAGTCGAGAAGGATGGTGACAGGGAGGAGGCCACTTATGTTGAGAGCTACTGTAGTTCAGATGATGGAGAGGGACCGATCAATTCAATTGATCAGAAACACCAGAACCGCTGTAAACAAGCTCCACAGCTCAGCAGGGACAATTCTCCTCCACTTCTTCTGGCCTTCTCCATCACCCGTGGGCGGGCTCTGCAGGACAGCAGCCCCAGCTCGACTTCATCTCCTGCCTTCTTACAGGAGGAGGAGGACTGTGAGCAGCCTGTGGAGGATTGGATGATCCTGGGAGGAGAGGAGCAAGAGGAAGACTCGAGCATTCAGCTGAATCTGGGATACTGGAGCAGCTCTGAAGATGAGTCTGTAGTTAAAGGTTAGTGTGGTTTTTCAAAGGTTTACCACAGGGACGTTTAAATAGATTATGTCCAGGAGTGTCCTTGTGGGCTGAAATATAATCTTTAGCCTTGAGATGTTGAAAAAAATAATAATAATTACAATACTATAAATACTTCAAAATGTCAGACTTGAAAACGTGTATTGTAGTCTGTGTTTTCAGGCTCAGGTGATATGTTTTCTTTTTTCCTTTCATCTGAATAACTAATAAATGATACACAGAATCACACAACACATTATAGTACAGTAACCAAATGGTAATAGTATGGCAATCCTTTTTTAAAAGATAGGTAATTTATTACGGTTATTACCATACTACCATGTTGTTTGCGTCCGTAATGACACAAACAATGTGGTCTTTGTTGCCCTCCCAGAGAACCTGAGGGCACCACAGACCGTGGACTGTTTTAAAAAACAGCTCAAGAATTTTCTGTTCAGGAAAGCATTTTAATGGGGCTGCAACTTGCTTTTAATGTATGTTTTAATGCTTGCTCTTAGTCTAAGGTATGCTTTTATACTACTGTATCTGTGTAGCACTTTGAGACTTCCAAAAAAACTTTTGAATAAGTCACTTGACAGCGTTTATCAGGTTTCGCAGAACAAATATGTGTAAATCAACCTATTTGAGTAATCACTGATTTAATTTGTTTTTTAAAAAGGCAAAATAATTAACCCAACAGATTAAAAGATATACCTCTAATAATACCTAGGAATTTGAGTGTGTGTTGTATGAAAACATAGTGAATATCCTTGCAACGCAAACTGGCCACAGAACTATAGGAATATTAATGACTTCCAGTTTAATATTTTATGAAACAATATGTATAATTATTAGAATAATCAGTTTTCTGTTACAGTTAAGTAAAAATATCCTTTCCTTATATTATTCAACAGTGGATAAGACGACCATCTGTAATTTTTCGTGGTGTAGCAGAGTTATCAGCTCAGACAACTACAGCTTCTCTGTGGGAGTGCAATTTATTTTTTAACTTGCACAGAGCCAGTTTGCTCAACATGTACTCGTGTTTTTGTGAACATACACTCACTTGTTTGGCTTTGCATTATTGGAGGAACTCGTATTGAACTGGGATGCTGCCCTGCACAACCTCTTCTTCTAGTTTTGTCTGCAGTACACTGGCACACAGGTGATATTTATTTTCACAATCCTGAGTGATTTTGAGCTGTGAGGACTACATCTTTTTATAAGACGTAGTTCCTGGGAAAGACAGCGTCTTCATGCTTGGTTAAACTCCTGATCTGTCCTTTTGTCTTAAGGCAGTTTTTGAAAATGTGTGTTGCAGTTCAAGAAGTATTCATCATGAGAGCTACTCCACCATGGCTTGTGTTGAATTGAACAATTTTTATGTATTTATAACTCATTCTTCTCAATGTTCCCTTCAACACAGATCCAGTTATGAAGACATTTACAGATACTTGGGCTGTATTAGAGAAAGACAAGGTAACTTTTGGTATATATCTATTTTAAGGAGCATAACAAGGGCTTATTTATTCTGTGAAATGTGTCTTCTGTATTGTTTTACTAATACAAGCAGCACATGCACCAATACATTTTATTACAATACTGACACACAAGCAACTGCTCCTAGTGACTGGATATTTATTGTTAAGATTTATTGTAAATTTTATTGCACATTTTTATACAGCAGTGGGTAATCAAGTTGTCAGTATAGATTTCGGAAGCTTCAAAAAACAATTTTTCAAAATGGCATTAAACTAATGTTTCAGTATGAACTTACTGATGTCGCACATTTGATGTAATAGTATAGTAAAACTTCCTTTTCTTCTGATATCATCCAGTGTGGTGCTAATCGGTCTCTGACCAGCCGCTACTTTATGCCTGGTCGTGATGTGATCTGTAACATCTGCAACAGGACAGGACATGGTGCTAAAAGCTGCTACTACCAAAAGGTAAAAGAAGACACACCCCTTTTGGCTGACATGCATATTATATTCTCTTACACTGTCAGTAAAATTCCTACCCAGCTGCTGAGACTTCTGGCTTAAATGTATTTAATTTTAAAAAATGTTTTTTTTAAAGATCTATGTACTAGACTTTAATTTTTTTGTTAAATATGTTTGATGTCTATGTTTGTGATTATTTCACCATCAGTGACACTTTAATTTATTCCCAAATTTGAAGTAGCCTATTCTATTACGTTTAAAAGTAAGTCAACATATTTACTATTAATTATGAGTGAGATATTGCTGCAATGATACATTTACCGATATGTGTGATGCCATTGATAGATTAAAGGTTGTATATGTCAACAGCTGTGTGTAACAGCGCAGTGCACTTTGATGTTTAATGTTGTTGGAGAACCACGCCGTTGTCGTTGTTTGCTGTTGTTAATGCTAGTGATTGGTGGTTAGTGTTTGCATGTAAAACAGATGTATAAGGGTGTCTCTACATCCAGTTATGGTGACATGTGGGAGTGGAAACGTGGCCTGTGACTCGACTTACTTCCACAGTGACACACACACAGCTTTATGAATCTAGCTCCTGCATGTTCCGTTTTAGTTGCAAATCTACAACATTTTATGCATCAGGGCAGCGGTGTCCCATTCATCAAAACAATTGACAGCATTTGAACTGGCACAGTATGAACACAAATCTTTGTCTTGGTCTGTTTTAAAAGTCATAAATATTTCTCAGCTGCCTAGACATAAAGAATATTTCTGCACTGTTGTGAAAAGTTATGCTGCCAGGTTGAAAAAAAACCCTGCAGAATATGTGCTCTGAATATGATTTTAAATATCAGGCTAAAAAGAGTGTGTAGTGATTTGTAGAACTAAGGGACTGGATCTGTGTTTAACAGATTTGCTGCTCATAACTCATGCCTTTCCAGACAGGCTACCACAAGATGTAAAGAGCCATCATTGTTGTTGTAGTCCCAAGGTCACCTGTAGAGAACGACTGCTGATGGAAGATACTAACCTTTATCATAAAACTGTTGACAAAAATCTTTTTTGTCTCTGCATCAGCAGAAATATCCAACGTGTGTCCTATGTGGGATCAAGGGCCACATCCAGAGGGACTGTCCAAGTCGCCCATGCCCTAGCTGTGCGCTGCCTTTACATGGCCTCAGGCCCTGTGAGAAGCCCCCAGTGTGGAACCAGCTCTGCTGGCGTTGTGGGATGACAGGACACCTCTCTGACGTGAGTGGGTCTCACAGCCCCCGGGTCTATTCCCGTTTTAGCGTATGCTTTATTGTGTTGAAGGACAAAAATTTGAAAAGCATTTGTTGGTTAAGTGTGACAGATTTCGTGTAGTCTCAGGCACTTGTGTGTATGAAGTGCTGTTTTATTGACAAACAGTTCCTCATCCTAAGTTCAGTTAAACATTGTATTTTAATGTTTCTAAATGTTCCCCGTTTGTGGGTTTCCTCAGACCTGCCCTGATACATGGCGACAGTATCACAAGACGGTGAGTCATTTTTGATTTAAGTACACTTTCTCATCTCAATGATTTTAAAAAGCAAGTTGCTCAACATTTGTCTTTTTCTGAGATTTTAGTGCTTTTGCTTGAAATTATAAAAAAGAAACTCTTTAAACAGAAGACAGCAGGGGATCCTTTTAAATCAGACAGTGACATGTGTTCTTTTTCCATGTTTTAAAGCACTCCTTTTTTTTTTGTCTTGTCCTCCAGATCCGGTTAGAGGTTCCTCTAAGGCCACAGAGAACCCACACCCTCAAATATAAGAGATGCTTTGCTCATTGTTACAATTGCTCTAAGAGGGGGCATTATGGCTTTGTAAGTGATGAATAAAATAAATTGTTTCCTTACATCTTCTCATTGTGGCCTTTCTCTGTGTGTTGTTGGGCCAAACTTAATTTTAATCCACTGTTGTTTGATCCTCACTTTGAACTGTGTCCAGTCTCTCTTGCCTCTCCCTCATCTTTTTATTCATCATTTTATTCACTTAATTAATGTGTTTTGCAACAGCACTATTCTCCAAATTGTCTCATGTCTACCTTTGTGTCGCTGTCTCTTTGTCTGTATTAGGAGTGCACTAAGAGGAGGATGGTCAGTGGAACTTTCCCTTCATTGCCTTATGTTTGCCACTATGACACCATTGCAGACACCCTCCACTATTGTACCAGGACGCAAAATGAAACAAAAGGTGACAAAACATTACTGTTACATAAGATTGTTATTATTATTTTTATTATTATTATATCTTCAACTCATATATGTTGGTCATGTTGGATAAGATATATACCAGTTCTGTAATTATATGCTTATAGAATAACTAATGACCAGGTGTATCACAGTGTTTTAGTGCCCTAAGCGGCTGATGGTATAAAGCTTTTCACTTGTGTTTGTTGAAGTTCAAACACTAGAGGTCAACAAAGAAAAGAGTTGTGTTAATTTATTCTTCAAAACAACGTTGTTTTTTATTGTCAGTATTGTTTTCCACTTTGAGTAAGCAAGTTGTAAACACAACACTGACATGTTGTCACATTTTGAATTTAAATTCAAAATGTTTCTTTTTGGTCTCTTGCAAATGTGCCTTTGTGTTAACTCACTGGTCACTGACCTGGTCTGTTTGAGTTGGTAAAAGTGGTGAGGTGGAGGACCAAGAAAACCAACACAGTAAAGCTGAAAGACACACATGTTCTGTAGTGTTTGTTGATATTTAGGGCTGCGCAATTAATAATTTTCAGCAATTGTAATTTGTAACAATGCAGTTAGCTTGCAAATTGAGCTATTAAAAAAAATCAAAACAATTTCAATGATAGAAATTGTTTACAGCAAGGCCCCATTATTTTTTATTTGAATTATTATTATGATGATGATAATTTGTTATCATTTTACTTATTAAATGACAGTCATTTAACTACTTGTTTGAACAACTTCAAACAAGTAAACTACTAAAAAAAATTTCTCTTTCTTGATTATGTTTTTATGCTATTGCTTCATCAGATTTTAAACCTATTACATGATATGCCTGCAAATATTAAACTGAAGCTTGACTTAGAAATATTGTATTATAAAACAATTACGATTCCAATATCTGTTATTTCCCCAAATCGTTTAGCTGTGTTGATAATCCTCTGCGGGTAGGTCTGTAAACAGCTTTTTTCACATTGTGTTTGACCTATTGTTGATAATACATGACATGTCATTTAGCAGACGCTTTTATCCGTTGATAAAGACACATTGATTGGAGAACTGTTGTAAACAACAACCTTCATACAAAATGTTCTGTCGTTACAGAGCTTGTGGGCCTGGGATCCACACACCCTTCAGACCAACAGCACTTGACTGAACCATCAGGTCAGAATCAGCCAGTCCACGGGAGGAGCCGGACAAAACTGGAGACATGTAGCCGAGCTGCCAAGAGGAAGACATGGCCTGAGAGACGCAGAGAGAGACAGCAGGTGAAGAAAATCAGGAGAGAAGCTCAAGCCCGACGAGAGGGAGGACTACTGAAGAGGCCTCGCGGCAATTCTGATGATGAAGCATGCCATGTAGACCCCTTCAAGTCACCTTGTCGTGGTCACTGCCAAGCTACACCCCCTCCACAGAAGAGAAAGATGGATGAGGTGGGTGGTAAAAGGAGCAAGAAAAGCAGAGAGGCAGAGAGGTGGAAGAGGAGAGGAGGGATGAAACGTGGGGATTTGTATCCTCATGTAGACATCGGAAGTGAAAACCTTATCTCCCCAAAGCAAAGAGTACGTCACAGAAGAAGATAAAGTGTGGCTGTTTTTTTACTTTATTCTTATTTTAATAGTGACAAATGTGACTGGAAAATAAGTGTCAAATTATCTTTCGACTGATCAATTTTTTAACTACCTCTCGCGGTAAGGGGTAATGTTTTTGGCTGTGTTTCTGTGTCTGTGTGCAGCATAGCTAATATGTACTAAAGGACAAACTTTGATTAAATGTTATGGAGATGTAGGTTATGGCCCTGAAGAAGAAATTATTAGATGTTGGTGGTGATGTGGTTATAAATAACTGCTTGTATGAATTGAAAATGTGGAAAACTGAGTCTGGCCTTCTCTATGCAAAACACCAGTTGAAGTTGGAGTATCATAATCCTCAGTGTGACTTGCATAAATCCACCTTTATCCTGTACTGTCTCCATTTAAGTTTGGCCACAGCAATATTGGCTTGTTCAAATGATATGGTTTCAATATACAGTAGTTTCGAGTATGCTTTCATACTCATTGTTGGATTTGGTAAAAGGGACCGACATCTGATTGGCCTTTGTAAAACGCCTAATTATTTTGTATTATTTTTTAGACAAAAAAATGCAATAAACGTGCATTTTTAGAACAAAAATCCAAAGTATGGTTTGTTTTTATGCGATTACACTCACGTTAGCAACATTAAAACACAGGGGTGAGGGTTTGTGTTGCTGTAGTAGATGATAAACGGCTTCAAACACAAGCGTTTTCCAACCTTTACCTCTGCTACGAAGCTGCTGAATTATTAATGAGCTGAGCAGCTGCCTGGGGTTTGCCAGGCCAAAGCAGTCAACTCTGATAACACACCGACACGGAAACTCGACCCCGACCCCCAAATATGTACTAAAAGTCCGTCTGAAGGTTGTTGTATGAACTTAAACATTGCTTCTCGACCCCCTTTATGTGACTTATATATTCGTATGACGCGCGTTTGCTTCGTGCCAAGCGACATATATCTTTGAGATCGATTGGCTTTGCCTCGGCAGAGATGTGAAACTCCCATTGATTGATCTCCACTACACTCCCTGCTGACCAGAGAAAACACAGCGAAAGCGAGAGGGGCTTTAAACTGGACTAATTCTGTCCACCTTTATTTGACGGATAAGGTAGCTGTCTGCGCACTCGCATAATATGAACTAATCCGGCGGTAGCTCCGGGAAACCGCCGGCCTAACTTGAAAACAGCACAACGTTTGCTAGCTTGTAATGTCGGCAGTTGGACTTGTTTTCCCCTCTAGACCCCGCTTCCCTTTAGCCTCGGGCTAGCTGGAAAATCGACATTATGCTAATGAACGAGCAGGTATAGTTCGCCGATGCAGAGGGGTGTAACTTCACTGTACAGCGGGTAGTCCGTTTGAATTTAGCTGCAATTTAATCAACGCACCCGTGCCGATAAGGTTGCTTCACTGCAGGATACCAGGGCGGCTGGTTTTCTTTTAGTTTGCTAACGCTCGACAGCTAGCCATCTTGCCTGTGTTTGGGATTTAAGTATTAAACCCGTCTAGCATTTAGCGGTGGATATTAACTTCAGTTACAGTCGCTTGTTAATGTTTTTACTTCCACAATTGACGTATCCGTTTAGAACCCAGCCAGTTTGAGACCAGTGCCTTTAAAACACTTTGTTTTACTGTGGAAAACCTGACAGCGTTCCTCTGTGAACGGACAATAGAGAAGCTGAGACTTGCTCAGGTTTGTTCTAGTGTCGATAAAAACTACTGATAACAAAACTGCGTTTTCATTATAGAATCATAAACTGTATCCTCTTTTTTGGGGGCAAATGTTAATGCTTGTGCGCGTATATAAGTGGTGAAATTGATTAATAAGCGGATATTTTCGTTAAGCTGTTGAGGACAGTGCTTCCAGGTACCTCACCTCATTATGTTTAAACAACAGCTTTAAATGCTTCAGAAAATACTAGCAGTTGCCGGTCGTCGTCAGAGTTAATCAGGTAGACCGAGAGACGCGCAGAGGCGGTTTGAAGAGGAAGGGAGGCTCCTGTCCGTTTCTGGACGTCCGTCTCTCTTGCACTACCTTCATCACGTCCATCCACTACAGTCCCCTGCTCCTCCTCGCCTGTCATGGACCCCCCGAGGACTCGGTCGCGGTCTCGGTCTGGCTTCTATCATTTCGGCATGAACGGCGGTGTAGGGAACAGTGGCGGTGGTAGCAATGTCGGTACCGGCAGCTTGATGAGCGCCAGCGGAGGAGGGGTGAGCTACCCGCAGCAGAGCAACTCTGGCTGGGCTCCCCACCACGGTGGCCGTAGCTACTCCGAGAGCCAGCAGCAGCAGCAGCAGCAGCAGCACACACAGGGGAGCTACATGTCCGCAGGGGCTCAGCGCCACTCTTCGCTCGGAGCTCACAGACACCCCGGGGCCGGTAAGCAGCCTTCCGTAAACAGGGCCTGAAGCCCGGCCAGATGCATCCTCACACGCACGCACACACCCCCCGAGGGATTCATGCAGACCACTGGCAACAGAACAGGTTCTGAGACATTTAATTGAAACAGACTTGCTTTCACTGCCAGGTGATGCTTGAAAAGCCAAGCAAATGTCATGTCAGGGGAAGTAGTATAGGCTTGGCTTTAGAGTTTGAGTTGCATTTACTTAGGTAAATAGAAGGACGCACCAGGTTCCTCAACGCCCTGTTTTGTATGTCACTGTCTGGCTGGTCTTATATTTGCAGTGCAAACTGTAGAGAAAGCACTTGGAGAGCAAAGATGGGTGATTGGTAAAATATTTTTAAGTGAGTTTTTTTCAGCTTTAGCTAAATAGATTTGAAAATCAAATCTGATAGCAGTAGGGCTTTCTAAATTGTGTATGTCGATCTGGGTCTTGATTTCCATTTCAACCAAGTTATGGTATACAGTACTGTATAAAAGTCTTAGACCACCATCAGATGTGCTGTTTTTCCAATACTATGACCACACTATGCAATTATTTCTCCATCACTTCATCACTGAAAAACATTCAGAAAATATGTATGCCATTTTAAAATATCAAATTTTCAGGAAAAAAAAGCTTCTATAGTGGAGGTTTCTACTATTGAGTGTGACCTACCCTTACACTTGAACAATAGCACAACCATGACTTTCTTTAAACTGGAGAGGAATCCTCATTAATGTTTCTGGTAAAACCTGTTTGCGCAACTATTTCATCGAATAATATCCACTGTGAAAAAGCTTTATTACACCAGATTTATTCAAGACATGCCTGAGCATTACATATAAATGGTGTATGAGTTAAACTTATTGACAGCTTGATAATATAGCTTGGTATGAAAGTTGTCTTATCAAGCTTGAATTACAATGTTCTCAAATGTCTTTCTTTGTCCATGAACCAAAATACAATTTATGAAGCTGAGAAACTTGTTTTAATTATATAAAACAATTACGCAAACCGATTAATCGGTTACCAAAAGAGTTGATTAATTCAGTAATCGATCAATAATCAATTAATCGAGTAATTGTCGAGGAAAAACAAATGTCTTTTTTGCAGTTATTTACACAACTGCCCAAATCTCTTATCTCATCAGGTTAACCATTGTTTTTTTTTTTTTATAATCCTGAATCTGGATCTGTCTGCATCACCATCAAAATGTAATTATCTTGTTGGGCCAGAAAATGTAATCAAAATCCACACTTTACCTTTTGAGTTATGCCGCTCTCAGAAGGACAACCCTCCTAGGCAGAGGTAATTATTTCAATAGGGGTTTAACACTGCAACATGTTCTCATTGGACAGTCCAGGGACCTCATTTATATAACTGTGCGTGGTATGCCTGAAACGTTGTTTTACATAGGAAACACAGAAAGTGCTTACACATATAAATATAATATAAAACCCATGTCAGTTTCCCCTTATGAGGTGAGATACCCTTTGATTTCCACCCCTGTTCAGGACAGCTCTCCAGTTAAGAGTCTCATTAAAACAGCATTTTGGAGATTGTACAACACCTCACTGCTGTGATGCATAATACAGCCTTCATAGTGGTTCATCATAAATGTTAAAGCCATTCCACTCAAATTTTAGCTGATGCAAAGCTCTGTCCAAACTTGTCAAACTGGTCTCTCATTGGTGGTGCAGATTTATGTCGTACTTATGTAGCAATGTCCCAACACAAAGAAATTGAGAAATGACCAGTGGAGTTGATTTGTTCCTTGTCTTTGTCAAATTCAAATGTATTTGTATTGCATACGACTCAACTGGCTTTTCATACCCACATACCCAATTAAAATTGCACTTCACCAAAGCCTCTTTTTATTGATCTCATTGACACCAGATTGACAGCAGGTTTCTATTGTTGACTATTGGAAAGTGTCTGGAGAAACCTTCTGTCATACCAGATTGGATCCCTGCACAAGTGTAGTCAATGAATTAAAGCAGTCTTTTAATGGGCCGCTGTAATAGTAACAGTGTTGCCAAACACTGAAAATAACCCACACAGAGGGGACACGCGCAGAAACGCATGCTTCCTGAATTCAAAGACTACACAGTGGTTTGTGTGAATGTCCCTGCTGTGTGAGCTGCCTTTTTTCTCTTAGCAGTTGCACATGTCTCTTTGTAGATGGCTGGGTTCTGTTTTCCTTTTTTATGTGTCAATTTTCTCACTGTGTGCGCTTATTTGTTTGTGTCCCTGATTTTTTTTTTTTCAACCTTTCTTTTTAATCCTCCTCATTCACTCCCCCAGTTTCAAAATGTGAGTGTTGCATCCCACAGCATACCAGCCTTGTAATTTGATAGCAGCTAGTTTTAGAGATCTTCATTAACACTGTCATGAGATCTCTCCAGGTTATGTTTGGTAAAATACAGTAGGTTGTTTATTTTTGCCTCGGTTCCTCAAAATAATAGATGAAGTCTCTGCATCTCAGATAATGAACAAGATTAATCTTCTTCATGGTGACAGCTGATACTCCCGATTTTTTTTTTTTTTTTTATCATTCCAAAGTGGATGTCAGTCCTCAAAGAAATTATGTCACCCCTCCCCTGTAACCATGCTTGGAGGAAGCAAGGTCATGTGCTCGCCAGCAGAACCTGTCCAGTCTGGCTCACCATCCCATCTCCTATGTCCCCGGCTAGATCAGCATTAACAGACCTAGTGCTTCACAAAACACATGGGTGGCTGACTCCAAGGACCCTGTGAGGTTTAAAGAAGAAAAAAAAAAGATGGTTCATGAATAAAGATATAACCCAGCATGTTGGCCCTCCTGTTGGCGAGTCAGTCAACCAACCATCCCTCTGTTCTCCTCAGCCACTAGCGGGGTGTCTTTGAGCTGTCACTATCGCGAACTTCACATGGCTCTGGAGTGGTGTCGGAAAGACAAGAAAGAGGTGGAAGTGGTTTTCAGATTTTTATTTATTAGTATTTTTTTTTTTTTGTCTGAGGAGCCTGAAGGGCCTGATTTTGTGAGGGAGGCATTTGTGGGAATATAAGGACATCGGGGAGGAGACTTTCTTTTCTCTTTTTGGCGATTAAAGGTTTTTCGGAGGGCTACTTAAAGGAAACTCTTGTCAGCTGTGTTCAAGGACATTCTTCTTAAGCTGCTGAAATGTCTGGGTGCACATGCTGCATCCAGATTGCTCATGTAGAGTCTTAGATAAACAGCTTGGAGAGCATTGTGTTTTTCTGAGATTATGCTCATGGCATTATCGCTTTATTCAGTGATGTGATTATTTTCTTTTTTCTGTATTTTATGTTTTATATATTTATTTATATCAGAAAATATTGTTTTTTGATAGTCTCCTCAGCTTTGGTGAGGGATTTTTGTAATCACTTGCTCTTATCAAAAGGAATCAAAAAGACACAATACTGAGCAGTTGTTGCAGATGTTTCCCAACACAGACATGAATCCAGACTTTTTTCAAATGGTGAGCTTCTATACTATATTAATGCTTCACTTAGTACTGGGACTAAGTCTAATTATTATTGTCCTTTGCAGATAGTTGTTTTTTCCATTAATTGAGCTTATGAAATGTGATAAAAGTTAAATAAATATGCATTTGATTTTCAATTATTGGGGAAAAAAGGACAGAAAAGCACATTTTCATTTATGAGAAACTGAAACCTGGTATCTCCCACCATTTCTGCATGATGAAGGACAATGATTATCAACATCTGCAGATTATCTCTCTTTTAAAGGAATGTATCAACTGTTGACCTTCTATATCAGTGTTGGTAAAACTTTTTTTATGGGGACCCACTTTTTAAAGATGACAAATTCGTGATCCACAAGTTTGTGCACAGTATCCATTTATGACTATTTTTACTTTCATTTCTCTAATCATTTAATTTGATTGTTAAACCAGTACTTTCTAAGATGTATATGTTTAACAAATGTATCACACCTTCAATTTTATTCCCATGTTATTGAATAGATATCCATACAAATCTTAAGGTAATGATTGGAAAAAAGAAGACTTAGTCTCTGGGAATGATTGCTCTAGTACAGTATTAAATAAAAGCACAATTCTGATGATGAGTTTATGTCTAGAGACAAAAGCTATAATCTAGATTTATGAGTGTTTCAACTACCGACTAGATGCTCCAAAATGTGTGATGTGTGTGCATCTGTTCCTGTGAGTGTGCAGGGCAGGCTTTTCATGGTAGATCAGAGGGAATGATTTGTCTGAAAGAGCCAGAGAAGATGAGTCCAGTGTGACATCTTCCAGCGATGGCTTCCTCCCTCATCTGCCCGTTTCAAGCAGGAAATTTAAAAACCTGTTTCAAAGACAGTCTCTTGGTTACAACAGGGGACCACTCTCTGTCATCTCAGGTGCACTTTTTTATGTTGAATATTGTGATGGCAGGTCTGTGCACCCAAAGCACATCAGCTGAAAACCTTTGTCCATGCCTCATGTGACATTGATGTTTTTGTCAGTTCTCTTATCTGATTGTTTTTTTTTTCTTCTGTGGCCTGTAGGAGGAGTGCTACATTTTCATCCAGACAGTGTGTGCAATGACGATGGGGACAAAGTGAGTATGAAATATGAGCGCTGCTGGTTTCCTGCCCTTTGCTCCTGGTTTGAATAGGATTTGTATATCATTGTTGTCTCTAATTCATTTTACCTTTTGTCTGACCTCTTTTTCCCTTAATGCAGATGGAAGACAGCCCAAGCCCCAAGAGGCAGCGTCTTTCCCAGCAGTCCATGTTAGATCTGAGCTCGGCACCTCCCTCCACTCCATCCTCTCCCATACGCCCATGGGAGCTACCTCCCAGTCGCAGACCACACCCCCACTACATGCCAGAGAGATGCCACACACCTGTTCGAAACCGTCGCAGGTGAGTGTGCGTACATGTGGCAGAAATACACCCATGGCATTATCTTCAGAATTAGTGTGGTTATTGTCTAGTTTATTAAATGTCAAAAATAGACAATTATGTTACTCAAATGATGGAAATTCCCATCACAAATGACACAATCACTTATTTATAGGGATGCACGATATATCGGCATTAATATTGGTATCGGCCGATGTTCGTCATTTTTTAACATATCGGCATCGGTGCAATGAGTAAAACTGCGCCGATTTTAACAACCGATGTTTATACCCGTCTAATTGCTGTTTGTGTATGTGTGTCGGGAAGGGGACAGCGTCAGTGACGCAAGCGCAGCACAAGGTGTGTGTGTGTGTGTGTGTGTGGAGGAGAGAGAATGTCAGCGGTGTGGGCGATTTTTCAGGGTGTCAATAGAAGATACGCGAAAAGCATTATGCAACACTTGCAAAGTCGAGGAGGGTTCCGCGTCAAGTCATTCAATACCACAAATTTGATCATGTCATTTGAAAAACCGCCACCCAGAAGTACACAAACAACGGCAGGAAGCTAACGCTAGTAACATTAGGCAGCAGACAAAAAGAAAGCAGCGCAGCTGGGACTCGACCAAAGGAAGACAGTGGCCAGGGCAATAACGATCAAGGTAATGGAAATGATTGCTCTTGACGACCAGCCGAGGGTTCCGACGGTTGATAGCGCATATTGAACCCCGCAACAACCTGCCAAGTCGGTGCTACTTTTCCGATGTTTTGCAATTGAATAAATATCTGGTTGCCATGAATACTGGCACGTTTGATAAAGTATTTTAACATGATTTTTTTTAATTATGGCAGCTCTTAGTAGAGCTTGTCAGGTATTGTTTCTCATATCTGTTGTGTAGTTTTATTGTGAAGGGAAGTGGCGCGGTTGTTGTTGCCGGGAGGAAGGGTTGTTGACTTTATTTACGTACCCAGTATAGACGCCCTTATCTCGGTTACAGTAACTTTGGCAGGGTATTATTTTTATTTATGTTCATGTTTGTAATTTATGATCCAAACTTTCTCACAGGAGTTTAGTGAGTTGAGGGAGTTAAACTGTACTTTAATTTAGTTACACACTTGCTACAAGTGGTAAAGGTTTCTAAAAACCTTTACTTGTAGTTGGTTACTTGTGTCTTATGTGACCTTGTTATTTGGAGGTAAAACATGTTTTGAAAATAAAGAAAGACATTCAAAAATTCAGCTTGCATGATTTTCATTCTGTACAAACTTTTATCATCTCAGAAACTTTTTTTAAAAAACATATATCGATATCGGTAAATATCGGTTATCGGCCATAGCAGCAATATTAATATCGGATATCGGTATCGGTGGAAATAGTCATATCGGTGCATCCCTACTTATTTATATCCTAAAAATCGCTTTTTCTTTTTGACATTCTGACATGCATTCTAAACACGACGGGTATTTGAGAAAAAACTATATCTTGTCTCACTTAAATCAGGGAGAAATTATATTACAATATTTTCCAACTCATGCCATGCTGAAAGTTTTTTTTATTTATTTTTTTATTTTTTTGCCATTTCAAAGGGCAAGCAAAGAAATAATCATCAGATTTCCAGAATAGATCTTAAATTATCAAAGAGTCAAAACAACCCAAATTGCTTTTGATAAAAATGTGTAAAATTCACATTGATGCTGTAATGATGGTGTTCATTAGGGCTGTTGATGGATTTCATGGAATTGGCTTTTAAAAACACTTGTCATGTCTTCACACAGTTTGACATCGCACAATCTTTTCTTTTTTGATCACATGTAAAAAATTGACTGCAGCACAGCTTCTTCTCCCTCTTATTTAGTCTTTTCTTGTTTCCTTCACCTCAGCCCTCCAGTGAGACGACAGCGAGGCCGGAGAGATCGTCTGACTCGCCACCACCACCACCACCCTCACAACAACCACCATCACTACAACAGCAACAACAACAACCACCACCACCACCACCACCATCACCCCAACGCCCACCATCACCCCAATGCCCACCATCATCATCACCACCACCACCTGCATTCCCACCATGGTCCATCCTCAGCCCACCAGGATGAAAACTACCGTCATCCAGCTCCTCCTCAGGGCTTCCCACCTTACAGCCAGCAGCCACCCCGAGGGCCAGTGCCTGACGAGCGCTCAGGATACCACCCTGCAAACCCTTCCCCCAGGCCCCTCCACCAATCACCAAATCTGTCTCCCAGGCTGCTGCACCCTGCAGCCCATCCACACCCACACCCTCACCCGTCCCAGCAACAAAACAGTGTGGTGCTAGACATCCATGAACAGGTGAGTGCAGTTTGTTTGGGGAAGAAATCAGTACACCCAGTTACGAAAGTACAAACATTGTTCCAGTAAAGCCCCTAAAATGAGAAAACATAACCTGCTCTTGATTACTTGCAGTATTCTTATGGTCATCATTTCTTGTGCATTTGTGTCTCCTTAACATACACTCACAAAAACAAACTTTAGATATGGTTTATAAAACTTAGTTCTTTATGGGTGAATTAAAGCTCCATTGTGTAACTCCTGTCGCCAAAATGAATTGTTATGTCTATAACTAACATTGTGAGCTTGTGATGATGTGTATAGTGTTACCTCCCACCCCATTGTGATCCTGCAAAGCTTTCTGAAAGGATGGCTTTAGGTCCATATTGAAACATTTCCCTTTCAACGTTCGTTGCACTGTTTATTTCACTACCTCAGTTATTTTCCGGAGAACCAGGGATAACTCGCTAACCTAAAGTTTGTTGCCGTCTCGTTTAACTAGTCAGCTGTTCTGCTTTGTCTTCCCTCCCATCAGCCATGATGTAAAATACTCCACTCTGTGTCACCATAGACACAAAAAACACTGCTATACCGGGAAACACAGACAGCTTTGTGGAACTGTTGACTCATTTGACAATGGTTTGAATTTAACAGACATCATCTACATCATTTTCTTGCAATTCCTCATCGCCGTATAGGTCAAAGTTCCTGTTAACACATCTGGTTTCTGCACTTGTTTCTTCCAAGTGATGAATGATTCTGTTCACTCTGTCTTGAAAGTCTCTGGTTAGCCCTGTGGTGTGTATCATAAAAGCCTTGTTAATTAATGGCCTTAATTAAATCAGTCTGCATTATGTGTAAAGTATGGGATATTTCCTCTGATCTCCACATTCAGGGTTCCGTTCCTGTATCATATCCTATGTCTCCTGCGGGGGCGCCACCTGGCTTGCCGCCTCGCTCTGCCCCTCAGCAGATCCCAGCGTGCTCTGTGGTTTTTAGTGGACAGCACTATCCCGTCTGCAGCGTCCCTCCTCCTGTGAGTGTTTTTCTGTTAAATATTTTGTTACCACATTTAGTTTTATTGATGAGTTTTCTTTATTTGGTGTTTAAAAAATTACATTTTGGATTACATCCTAAAATAACTTTATCCTTTTTCCCTTTCTGTTAGGTCCTTCAAACATGTTCGGTTCAACACTTACCAATGCCCTACCCCTTCCCATCATTGCTGTCCAGTGACCCAGCCTTCCTGCTCCCCCCTCCTCACCTCCCCCACCCAACACATCTTTCGCACCACCCACCTCATTTGCCACAGCCTGGACAGTTTGGACCCTATCCCACACAGCAGGCACGATCGGTGAGAAGCCATGTGTACAGTATAGTGTAATGATGTTTTGATAGCAAATTTGTCTGAAAAACATCTGTTTATAGGCTGAGATAATGACATCTTAACCTGCGATTTTGTTTTTCTTCATGGCAGTCCGCTTCTTTCTGTGTTCCACTTGTGTTAATTGAAAGGGTGGTTGTGTACCAGTAAAGCTTCTTTATAATGGGTAATTCATTTTTAATTTATTAGGGGTGTCGCAATTTCCTCTCATCTCCTTTAGTGGTTAAAGATACTGTTTTGTTATATATGAAGCCATGCACCTGTGAACCTGTGAGTGTCTGTTATATTAAAGTGAGTAAATCAACATATGTTAACTAGGTGCAAGTTGGTAATGCAATTAAAGAAGAAATATCTTTGGGTATTGGCATAATTGTCCATGAGGATTATTGTTTGGTAATGATTTAATATTAAGCACTCCACAATTTCCTGCATGCTTTGTAAAGTTTAAGGTTATTGTTGTTGAACTTGGTACTGCAGCTTTTTGCCTCAAATTGAAGCAATTGTGTTTTTTTTCTATGGCTTTGATATTTGATGATGACATGAAATTCAACATGACGGTTTATACCATTGAATTTTTATCACATATTTTCTATCTTGAATGACAGGGTGTTGTGTCATAGCACAGGGCTTTTAGGAGTTTGCGTGTTCTCCTCAATCTGTTTCTTGGGATGTTGTGGTTTTCTCACACAGTCCAGGTAGAAATATTAGAGCTGTATGTGTCGAGCCTCTCACCAAGTGTCAGTTTTGATTCCTCCTTGTTGCTGTTGCTGTTGCTGTGCATGAAAATAATCTTTTCCTCTGTTTTTCTCAGCCATTACAGAGGATAGAAAATGATGTGGAGCTGCTAGGGGAGCATCTATCTTTGGGTGCTGGGATCCACTATCCACCTGCTACCCACCCAGCCCTTACCCCACACTCTGCACAGCTTCACTTCCTCTCCCATGACCCCTTACCACAGGAGTTCTTTGGAGTGGTGAGCAAGAAGAATAATTTGATAGTTTTCGTTTTATTGTTTTCAGCCTGTAAAATGGAAATTGTGTAAATGATCTATGTATATATTTTTAATCTCGTCCTAGTCCTATCCAAACTTCATTCCTCGACGTCTCCCTGGGCGACGGTATCGCTCACAACAGCCACTGCCACCTTCGCCTTACCACCCCAGCCTCCTGCCTTACTTCCTGTAAGTAACTCCGTACAGTAGCTTACCAAGAAAAGAGAGATTACAAGAAAAGGCTTATTTTCTGTCATTTATATTAGTCCTGTGTTCTCAAGAGTGTTGCTTTTATTGGTAAATGTATTATTCATGCCTAGAGAAGTTAACATTATTACATTAGTATGTTCAAGGTCCTGAGCCTTGAACATACAAAATATGTCTTAGGCAGTGTCAGATCATAGCATAATGCAGCATAATTTGATTTTATGGTCAAATTAACTTGACCTATTCTTTGTTAAATCTCCTTTAGTTCAATGCTGCCAGTCCAGCCCACAGGTCCTGCGATCAGCCTAGAGCTGGATGTAGACGATGGAGAGGTGGAAAACTATGAGGTTTGTCTTCATATTTTAAAAATATTTTTTGTTTTTCTGTTGTTGCTGATACTTGGTTTTCCTCCCTCAGGCCCTCCTGAACCTCGCAGAGCGTCTGGGAGAGGCCAAACTCCGAGGACTGACCAAGGGAGACATTGAACAGCTTCCCTCCTATCGGTTCAATCCAAATAACCATCAGTCTGAGCAAACATTGTGAGTGCCTTTTACAGTCGCCAGGCCATAACTTGCTGAGAGGATTAATCTGTTATTAATGATATTTTCCGTTACCTGAGACGGAGACAACAGTGAACATAATGAGCTAAATGTCCTAATTTCTGGCACACATTTAAAAAGTCATAAGACTATTCTATACAGTACACTATAATCCATTTAAACATGTACACATTTGTAAGGGACCAACAGACATCATCTATCAATGGCTCTGTGTGTCACATGGAGAATATGTGAAACAGCAGATTGGCAGTGTTCTTGTAAGTTGTATGATCATACCTGTTGTGTTGCAGATGTGTGGTATGTATGAGTGATTTTGAGTCCCGCCAGCTGCTGCGAGTCCTGCCTTGCAGCCACGAGTTCCACGGGAAGTGTGTTGACAAATGGCTGAGGGTAAGTACACACTGCACTGTTTCTCCTCCTGGGGCTGAACTTTTCAAGTCAAAGTGTAAGTCTCTATTTTTTGGGGGGGTTAAGTGTCCAGGCAGTGCCACAGTTTTTAAGAACCATGTTCACTTGAATGAATTGACACTTGCACCTATTTAGAAGTGAAGTGAGAATTTCGCTTCTTAAAAAATCCTGTTCAGTAACAGAAATGAACATCAGGCTTGTGTCTGAATGTTCCATAATTCAGTTTAAAAGAGTCTGAAAACCACACTAAACCCCAGTAAAGGATCATCGGAACAATCTGTCAACATGTGATCTCCCTCTGAAAATGATAAAAGTGGCCTTTTACTGCCAAGTTACTGTGGTGATTGTAACATAGTCTTGTGATTTTAGAGGGATCAGGCTTTGCCCAAAGCCTCCTGGTGAATTTTCATGTTTAGTGACTGTTCAAGTGTAAAGTTTTGAGACTGGGTATTTTGTGATTCACGTCATGACTGAAAGTCCATCCCGACTCTGAACCCTAACTTCTTCCCTCTGCGTCTCTTCAGGCTAACAGAACGTGCCCCATTTGTCGGGCCGATGCCTCAGAGGTTCAACGAGACTCAGAGTGACCACATGAAGGTGCCAGACTCTCCGCTGTCTGTCTGACACATTCAGTACTGCCTGCTCCGATTCTCATGACACACATGGGTGCTTGTTGTATACACACACACACCATTTCTTTCTCTTTGTACAGCACACTCGTCTGTTTACTCTCTTTGATTTTCTCACTTTGCACAGCTCTTTTACCGTCTGTCATCTTTCCTTTAAATTTACAAACACGGGGTCCTCGCAATTGACCCACCTTACTGCAGTGATGTGTGTGTGTGTGAGAGAGAGATTGAGACAGAGAGAGAGAGTGTATGTTTGTGTGCATACATGCACCTGAAATGTTCAGTATCGTATGGTCAGACTCATGGTGCTGGCTGTGATGTGTGTGCGTGTGTGTGTTTGGCAGATTAATAGGTGTCCTGGAGCATGCCTGAGTTCCTGTTGTGTATCACACAACACTAACAACATCTGAGGTTTTTTTTGTCGTCCTGAGTTTACTATGTTTATGCACTGTGTGTGTGTGTGTGTGTGTGTGTGTGTGTGTGTGTGTGTGTGTGTGTGTGTTATAGACCTTGATCCTTTTCTTTAGTTTGACACTAAGGGTCCATGCTGCCACTCATTTACCTATTTGTTTGGTTTGTTTCAGCAAAATTATTATTATTATTATTATTATTATTATTGTTATTATTATCAGTTATAGGTGATTGTTTCCTGCCCAGCTGTTACCTCATCATTCCGGCTTTGGTTATCTTTGATTACAAGCGCTTTACGGCACCACTTTTGAAATTAAGCACATTATATTATGCAGTTTTCTTTTTTCCTTATTTTATTAGAAACAATAAGTTTGTTTGTGACTTTGCAATGGCACATGTGTTACATATTATACATATATACACTGTATAAATCTATGAATATCTGTATACCAAATAAAAGGCTTAATATTAACTTTTTAAACTTAGCATTTTGTATCTTATGTTTTGCAGTGAAAAATAAATCAAATGTGTCTGGATTTCTGTGTTAAGTAACAAAGACTTTTTAAATATAATGCTTCGGTGACTTGTCATTATAAACTTCTAAGCGGGGTAATGGCTAAAAGCTGCCACTAGGTGGTGATGTTGCTCTTTCAGACAAAATAAAACCTTTTAATATTTTGGGCAACTAAATACATGCACTAGTTTACATGTCTAGGCTTCACAGCCTAGACTTGGGATGTGTTTTTGATGGTTGTAGATTTGGAAGTGTGAGTGACTGCTTCACTGTTGTGTTTTTCAGTCACTCTAGGCAGATGTGATACGTCTATGGTGTTAAAGATCAATGCCTTCCTCACGAGATGGTAAACCTCACGATGTTCCCACTTGATGCATAGGGTAGGTTTCCACAAGCATAAATAAATAATAACAATGGCCATGATTGATTTGGCTTCTATTTTTGATTTGATTTGAGTTTTAATGCAACTAAAAAATACTTAATGATTGAAGGTGAATCAACAGAAATCAAGGATAGCGAGAGCACATTAATCTAAACTTGGAGAACAAATGAAGAGCATACAATATCCAAGCATTCATTATTATTAGAGACAACTGACTGAGTTTGCCATTCTCAAATACTGCTATTAATCTATAGTAGATAGATGGATGATAAACAGAGCAGGTGAATCAAAAGAAATCAATAGTAGTGAATGCATGTAATGCACACAGTGAATGCATACGCTGAGAGAACATACAACATGCCACAACCAAGCATTAATTATTGTAGACAACTTAATGAGTTTGTCATTTTGAAATTCTCCTTTTCATCCATCTTGTAAATGAATAGAACAGGTGAATAAACAGAACACATGAATTGAAACTTAAGAGAACAAAGCACTTCATCGCAGACAACTTGCAAGTTTCTCATCGTGAGAAATTAGATTAGAGAAAGATAGAAAGATGGACAGAGCAGGACAATCAGCAGAAAGTTGAGTTAAGCATTTTGAAATGTTGTTAAACACCAGTAAATAAATAGAGCAGGTGAAAAAAATGAAATCCATAGTGAATGCACATGAATTGAAACTTACTGAACAAAGAAAGTACAATAACCAAGCATTAATTATTGTGGACAACTTGATGAGTTTGTTAATGTGAAATACTCCTTTATGGTTGACGAATGAAGTGATTGAGTGCTGGTGAATGTAAACACAGAATAAACAAAGAACACATTATATATAACCAGGCATTAATCACTGTGGACAACTTAATAAGTATGTTATTGTGAAATGCTCTCATTACTTATAGAGACAAATGCCTGTGAACAGGTAAAGGAGTCACTCTTCTGCACTAGCAGCACGTGTGTGTCCACAACTGCGTTTCTCTGGCAGCTCATGCCTTCAGTGGATGATCAGCAATGATGCTACTATAAGTTGTGTTAATACAATTTACAATACAATAGAATTCAAAATGGCAGATGAAGTCAGCTTGAGGGTGAGCAGCTTGCACGGAGCTGATGCTGGAGAAACAAAGAAAACAAATGTCATTGTTTTTTTTAATGTGGGAAGTTTACAAAGTACACATGAGCAGTGTGACAGATGGCTCCTGCTCCAAGGGAAATTTCCCTCTCTCATCATTTTAGGAATATCACTTGTTGCTGATTAATGTAAACTGCCATTCCTGAGTGTCACAGTGAATTATGCTCTGACTTTACAAAGGGGGTAAACAGACCTGAATCCAAAACTGCTTGTTTCATAGATCTCGTGTCAGATCCAGATTCCAACAGACCTAAGTATCTTAAATGTTTCAAAATGAAGAGAAAAGGAGGCAAAACAATCACAAAGAGACTCAAAACGACCAAAACACAACTCAACTGATAAAAGAGGATGTATGTGATGAAGACTGCATCATCATGACCACACCTGAGCACTATAGTGTGGTCTGCTCTTCTTCATATGCAGGTGTGACCTTGACCTTCAGATTCAAGGTTGGACTGAATCTAACATTTTTCCTTCTTTGGTCATTTGCTTAAAATGACTTAATCTCATGTCATGTAAAATGGACAAGGATGATACTGTATATGCTTGAGTTCATGTTTAATTGAGAGCCTTCTACCTTCTGTTATCCCTCTCTTTTCACTACGTTCTCTCTTTTTGTTTGTTCCACCACTTCCATTCTTTCCTTCATTGACCTTTCTTCTCTTTCTCCTCTTGTTCTTAATCCAATCACTGTTTTACGTCTTCTTCTTTTCAGTTCTCTGTCTTAGATGTTCCTCCCCCTCTTTTCTTTTCTTTCCTTCGTCCTCTTCTCTCTCTTTGCCTCTGCCTGTGAACACCACCCACACTCCTTTAAGCAGCTTCCTCTGCAGAGCTCTGAAGTGGAAATGATGGGAATGTTCTGCCTAAAACTGTCTTCTCAGTGATTCAACTCGGGGAACAAACCCGATTTGTCTTGTCTCGCTTTTCTCCCTTTTTCTAACCCGGGTTGTTTGAGGCTACAACCTGGCCAGTTCTTGACGGCAGACTAAGTTCATCTTCATCTTTTTTTCCAACAGTCAAAACATACGATATTGCAGTCCTTTGCGGTTATATTTCCCTTTTTTTTTTGTTGCTGAGCAACCCCAAATAACTTTCTTTCACAGTGACACTGCCACTGGCCAAGAGGCGTCCCACTGGTGAAAATGTTGGTTTGAACGTTTTTGTCTTTGGCTGGTTAGTTGTTTACAGCCAGTCATGCTCGACTGGCTGTCCTCTCCTCAGGATGTGCTGGGACGGGTGACATGTTCCTACAGTAACTGTGAAGAAGTCTGTCAGCTGAAGGTCAAAGAAAGGGGAAGAATAACATTTATAAGAAGAGGAATCCCCAGAATTTTGTATATGGACTTTGTATATTCTCCCTGTGTGTTTGCGTTTGGGCGTTTTCTTAGGTTAATACACCAGTGTAAGATTGGCTTGAGCTGACCTTGTGACCTTTAAAGGATAAGACTATTTGTAAATAATAAATTACATATCAAGTCAAGTCAACTTTATTTCTAAAGCAAATTTAAAAACAACCAGGGTTGACCAAAGTGCTTTACGAAGTAAAAAGGTGTAACAAGGCACAAAACATTAAACTATAAACATGTTTAAAGTTAACCTGTAAAATAATATCATGAAAAAGTCAGAAAATTATGTCATCCATAGTTGAAAAGGTAGTTTTGTTAGGTAACCTACAAAAAGTCACAGTATATGGATAAAATAATTATTTAAAAGTTAGAACTCTCATAAAGATATTAACCACAGTGGAAAGCACAGTATAGAATAATAATAAAAAAGGCATAGAAACTTAGTTGTCTTAGATGATAAGATACATCTAAGACAACTAAAATAAGCTAAGACAACTAAAATAATAACTAAAACAACTAAAAAATAAGTTTAAATTACAGTTCGTCATTGAAAGATCAAAAATCTGTCAACATATTTAGTTTGTATTTAGCAGATATGAAGCTTTGAATTTGACTATTAGTTTTGATGTAATACAATCTTTACTCATGTGCTCCTTCCTTCAGCAGATGAATGTGAGAACAGCCTTGTTTGTGTCAAACTCTCATCATCATCACCATCATCATCATCATCACCTGCTCAGTGACGCTCTAAGGTACAAATAAGGTATAGTAAAGACATTTGCTACCTTATGTTGTCGATTATGCCTTTATTCTGCCTCCGTTTTTGAACAGAAACAATGCGATGTTATCTGTTTGCTGCGTCCTTCATCTGTGCCAAGGAATACTATCAGACCTGACTGATGGAGCAAGCGTTTGTGTGTGTACACGCCTTTCTTAGCACCAGACAAATCAATTCCTGCGTGCAGCATTGGGAATGTTGCCGGGCGACACCAGGTCATAACACAGAGAGTTGTGTGGCGTTGATAGGCTTAATCATCATTGTGTGAACTCACTTCACAATGGTTTAAAGGTCAAGTTATGCACTAATGCTTTAAGTAGAAAAACGAGGTGAGTTTGAGAGGTCAGGGGTCACATGTGAGCGTAATTTAATAGCAGGAAAAGCCACCAACACCCTCACATAGTGTGTGTGCATACAATTCAAAAGTGAAACTTAATATTTCGATCAACTTTGACCTGAGCTATGCTTTCAAGTTTTAAAACAAATAAATACAATTTATTTTATTGATCAAGGCAACACAAACGTTTCTTGAGTAATCAAAAAACGTTTCCAAAAGAGGAATCTTGTTCTCTCTCACTTCACTTTCATTCTGTTCTCACATGTTTAAATGGAAAAAGTCAAGGCTTTTACATCTCTGCCCTCTGGGCTGCCTTCACTTGTATTTGTCACCTCTTCAGGACATTTTCTGGCATAAACACTAACCTTGTCAGGACCAGTAGTCCTCATGGAGACCAAAACCTAGTCCTAATGAGGCAGAACCTAATTTCTGAGGTTTGACACAATTCAAAATATCGTTCTCCGAGAAAGAAGAAATAAACAGCCCAAACATGACTCGACTAAAATGCTTTTGCTGATTTTTATTTACATTTTAACAGTCTTTGCATAGTGAAGGATTTTACTTTTTTTATTTGTCCGATCCAGTGATTTTGACCAGTATCAGACAGATACTGACCGATACTGATTCCCATCCCTATAGTTTAGACTGTCCAAATGAATGGAAGTCAAAGCAGTGACTGAAGAAGAGCAGCTCGGCCAACCTGTGTGTGTGTAGATATAACTGGAGCAGGCAGAGCTTAGTGGCCACATTTTCTTTTTATATACAAACAAGATGGAGAATCTGTGTTACCTGTCAGCTCTGGTTAGTCTATGCACACACACACTTGTTGTGTCGTTCTTCCTTCTTCCTCTTCTTCTTTGTTCTGTCTTTCACTGATATCACTGCACTCAGCGGCGTGAGATGTGTCGGCAGCTTCCACAAGAAACTGACTGTTATGTTTATTTCATAGGGATTTCCCCTTCCTTACTCTTGGTGGCTGGCGGCCATGTCATCATGTTCTGAGCTGTCAGAGGACATCAGTGTTACTGCTGGGGCATGAGGTGTGTGTGTGTGTGTGTGTGTGTGAGAGGGGAGGGGGGGGGAGAGGGACAATATGAGGGACATGAGGAAGAAAGACAGAATTTAGAGTGGATGTATTGTAAGGGCTTGGTAAGCTTGGGTGTCAAACTCCCAGTCGATGTCCTGCGGCACTATACATTTATTTTAAAATTATAATGGGAATTGGCCCAAACTGACCAAGAGTGAACAATATTTTTTATTGTTGTAATAATAATAATAATAATAATACATAAGGTTATATCTATCACATTATTAATTCAGCCAATTCATGTTATTTTGATTTAAACACATCTGTCATTGTTATTGACAGATTAATTTTGCATCATAAATGTGTTTTTTGTTTTTTGTATCAAACACTTTTCCTTTGAAATGGTGCAGTGCAATATCATCCTAAATATTTTAATTGCAGCACCATGATGGATTACCAAGATACGATTTTAATTTCTTGTTACTAATGTGTTGGACTTTTTTTTTTACTTGACCGGCCCCTTGACCGGCCCCTGGCTCCTTCCTGACCACATTAGAAGTTCACTGGCCCCCCCGGGGTCATTTTGAGTTTGAGGCCCCTGATGTAAAGCGTTTCACTTTGACACGTACAGTCCTTAGTCGGTGAGCTTTAAGACAGAGACATACACACAGCAGTGTGCGATGTGTGATGTACACTCATACACATACTAACACAATGAACACGGACAGCAGGGCCCTCCGGTCGTCTTCCCAGTCTGCTAGATAATTCTCTCTCTTGGGAACTGGTGTAGAGAGGAGCAACATTCATGAGGTCAAAGTTAACACTGTCACTGTGGTTTGTTGGCTTTTAGAGCTCACAAGAATATTGTTCAACAATATGAGTTGGTGTGAAATGTTATAAGGAAGTATACTTCCTCATCAGGTGTCATTTTCCTTCACCTCTTCCTTCTCATTGTAACTGTTGAGAATGAGCATCTATTGATTTTTCTAGAGGATCGTCCACATGCACTGTTTTTTTACCAGTACACCTGCTGTTTGTCATTAATGAGGATTAAAGTAAAAATGCAATTGTGCCGTGTCATAGAACGTAATGAATTTAACACACAGTTTTAATTTTAACACACAGTAAATGTTTCCATGAAACACAAAAGTAACATTTTAAGTCATGAGGAAAAAAAAAAAGGTGACTCTCTCCAATGTCGCAATAAATGTGACTTGTGTTCTAGCACCACCACTGCAATTTGATTTAAGAGACCCATTTGCCATCTTTATTTCTAGTTGTCCTTATTTCTGTCCCTTTGGTAATGATGTTTCGTCAGTTTTCTCCACTGATTTGAAATGATTTACGATGGTGAAAGGTGCGTCTGATGCCAGCTGTCCTTTTCAGGCATATACACCTGCTCATGACAGTGTGTCACATCAGGTCATACACATGCAATTTATTGCCGTGTATGAGTAATAGTGCCGAGATACAATCTGAGCCAGAGAAAATGAAAAAGTATTTGTCTCCAGTCGGGTCACAGAAAGGTTTAATGTGGCAAATGGACCAATAAGAGTCTCAGTAGATCACCTTCTGTCAGTGAGGGTGAGTACAGTGTCTGTCCTCTCAGAGATTTATGAGGTTCTGGTGGAACAAAGGGAGGAAGACAGATTTAATAGTATCAGACACTCTGCGAAAATATGAAAACATGTTTTATTTAATTTTAAATGTGTAGTTTAAATGATCCTCTCCTAAAGACAAAACCGATCACTACTAGTTGTTTTTAAAAACCCATTTATTACCCAATTTGATTTGTACAAACAGATTAGAAATTACAAACATACATTCAATGAGCAAGAAGAACTAATAAAGTAAAACAAGACTTAAAATAAAATGGAACAAAACTAGGCAGACTGAGCAAGGTCAAACAAACAGGGAAAATATTCTGTAAACTGTGATTTTGCAGGTCATTACAGTCAGAAAATGCATCTTCTTTTTCCTACAATTCAAGCATTTAAAACATACAGCAGATGAAGATGTGATTAGTAATCACTGCAGTAATGCAGTCAGAGCCACTCACAGTCTTTAATGCTTAAAGAGACAAGTGATTCCAGGAGGGGAAACCCAGTATAGAACACTTTATCACCCATGAGTGGTCATGTTCATGTGAGTGCACCTGCAAAAATAAAATGCAAAGCCATACCTGAATCTCAAATAAGCCAAGAGCACTCAGAGCAAGTGCCACTGCAACGACCAGTACACTCACACACATACTGATCAATGGAAAATTGAACATTTAAATCCATTGTTATGTTTTCATTATTATGTCAACTTGTTTAATTGTGATTTATTCGAAGTGGATGCCTCAAAGCTGAGATTTAAGAATATGTAATTACATGTCACATGACAAAATACACTTATAATCATTCTAAGTTTTTATGTAGAGATCTTGTTTTTTGCTCTCAGAACCAAAACGGACATTTTTGTATTCCAACACATTTATTTACCATAAGTAAGGAAGAGTATGTTGGCCACATGTAAAAAGAAATTTGAAAGAAAGAAAAAAAAAGAAAACAGCATCAATTCTTAGAATAAAGTCAGATGACTTCGTGCTCAGAATTCTGACTTTTTTTATCTTAACTTTATGATTTTAATCTCAGAATTCTGACTTTTTTCTCTTAACTTTCTGACTTAAATCTCAGAATTGATGCTGTTTTTTTTTTGTTACTTTCTTTCAAAAAAAAAAGTTTTTACATATGGCCCTCAGCTTTATAACTTGACATTTGCAGTCACATTCTCCACCTCTTCATCGTATTTGCTCGGCGTGACTGTGTCACAGGAACCTGCCAGATTATGTGGCGCCGTCATATTTCTTCACCACGGCTCTCGTGTGTGTGCGCGTGGGGTCCATGCCTGTCAGACTGTCGCTGCCTGTGTTGAAATGTGCAGAGCTGAATCTTCTCGCTCTGCAGCTATGTTGGCGTGAGAGCGTTTGTGTGGAGGAGCACTGCCATGGAGGCAGATCAGCCATGCATGTACACACCATCCTGCACATGCACCCTGAGCCATGTGTGGACATTTTAATAATTGATAAACCCACCTAGTTGCATTCTTATGGTTGAAATCATTTCGCACTGAGGTGAATTTTCCGCAGCCTCCAACAGTTTCCAGTATAAGTGCTTATAGATCATGTAGATGAGGACAGTATGATTATATTATGTATGAAATCCTGAAATTGAGAACATACTCACTCTTTGGATTTGCTCACTTAGACTTCCAAAGGTTTTTTTGGGGGTAAGGCAGGATACTGCAGAGCAGCAGGGAAACATAAGTAGTTTGCAGACATGCTCTGATGCTGTGGGCCAAGTCAGAACATTTAAATGAGCTCTACCATGTCAAGAGTCCTGCAACATTTTCACCCTCCCACTGGGAGCACAGCAGGCATTTACATGCCTGTTTGGTTTAAGAGAGACGAGAAGACAACAACAACAACAGGGTATATGGAGGAAGAGAGGTGATAAAAAGGAGTGTGTTACTAATAAAAACAAAAGCGGAAGTGACTGAAGGCTAACCTCAAGGATTAGGAGCACAGAGCAGGAACAGGAAGATCAGAAAAAGATAAAGATAAATGATGAGATGCATTCATTGCTACATGTCCGGGAGGTCCCATCATACTGGTTCTGTTTCACTGGAGCAGGACATTGACCAGCTGTGACATGCTACCAGTCAGGAACTTGGAAAGTCCCATATCGCACTGTCAGTCAAAGACACAAATGTCCCCCAGTGAAATGAATTTGTAAGATGGAGGGTGTGTGTGTGTGTGTCTGTGTGTCTGTGTCTGTGTGTGTGTGTGTGTGTGTGTGTGTCGGGTTGGCCACGTTCCCGGGGCCTGCCGTCTCTACGCTGCCAGGAGGCAAACAAGTATACAGTTTGGAGGCTGGAGAGGAGGTAACTAAACAAACTTAATCCATTCAAATGATATACAATATGATGACACAGCTGCTGGGAAACACACACACACACACACACACACACTTTTGAACCCCCCCCCTGGGCTGAAAGCATTTAAATAATTCTATCTTACTCTGAAGAGTTGTTACTCATCAGGATTTAACATCAAACTCAAAGAAACAAGTTTTAGAATGTTTCTTTTTGGTAAAAAAAACAATGTTTTATTAATTTCTGAATTCTCAGTGGTGACCAGCGGTGGGAGGTCAGAAATCCCAGTATGTTTTCATGGATTCTACAGTGTTGCTGCGTTTCCTCTTTCTTTATGTGAAAACGTGATCATTTATCATCACTCGAGTCCTTTTGCCAAAAAGCATCAAAAGTGGTTAAACATTATCTACAGTGGCACGTAAGAGCTGCCGAGACCCTCAACCAATTAAAAAACCCTCTGAAGACTTATCTTATCTTATCTCACTGACTTTCTGCCAGTTGAGCAAGATACTTTGGTTTTCAGAGTGCATGCATAGCTTGAAATGTTAAGTTAAGTGAGGTTAACTGAGGTTGTTATATTTAAATACTTACTATCACATTGATCTGTAACTCTGTAGACATTTTTCCTCAAAGATGTTTTAAGGCAAGAAGCAATTTTTTTATGACACAATGCTGTTTCTAGTTTCCATTAAGACTTTGTTTTGTAGTAACACGGCTAATGAATACGGCACATGTTTAATTACTAACATTACACACTTAAGTGTCTCAGTGAGGAGTCAGTGTGACAGTGAACCGGTAGCCACACTCTGAAACACATGTACCTCATGTGACATATTAAAAAATGTCTTGGCCATGACTCAACAACGTACTGTAATAATTGTAGAAATGACAGAACATCACTGTTATGAAATCTTATGCTGTAAAACGACAAGAATGTGTGTACAATTATGAACAAAATGTGTCTGAGTTAAACCTAAAACTGCTAATATGGAACTTCTAATGGAATTAGGAAGCGCTTGAAGCAAAAGAAGCTCAGATGTTGTTTATTCAAACGTGCTTGAATGAAACCATGATTATCCTTTAATCTCCCTCCCTCTCTCTCTGTGTGTGTGCGTGTGTGTGTGTGTGTATGTGTGTGTGTATGTGTGTGTGTGTGTGTGTGTGTGTGTGTGTGTGTGTGTGTGTGTGTGTGTGTGTGTGTGTGAGACAGGCCCCACAGTGAGCTCTAAGTAGCACTGATTAAATTTGGCCTCCCTCTGCTCCTCTCCGTTGCTTTTAGGAAGTAGTGATAATGTTCATTAGGAGAGACAAGCGGGGAATTTTGAGGGCGGATGCTCCCATGTAGCTGAAGTGTGGCTGTGATGGGGAGTGATGGGAGGGTAATTTGATTTGGTTGCATTTGGAGCTGTGACAAGGAGTTAATTTTACGGCGTGTGTGCAAAAGTATGAGGACAGGAGTGCAACCACAGTTCAGGTGAGAGTTGAAATCCTGCAGAGTCCTTCATCTTCTTCTGTTTGAGTGATCACACATTACTGGTTTAATTAGACGTCGGTGTCGCTCTCTTGTTTGAAGTTGTTCTTTACCCAAACTGTGGGTCTAAGGACAGAGGTTGTCGCTATGTGTACAGACTGTAAAACTCACTGTTTCACAACTGTTTCCATTTTGTTGAACACAAGATTGCAGCCGTTCAGTGTGTCATTTTTTACAGCTTTGAAATGGCACGTAGGTGGACTTTATTACCCTGAAACAGACGGTTTCTCCCTGTTTTCAGAAAACCTTTTTATTTCATTATTACTATTGTTTTATTGTTGTCTGATATCTGCTCTCTTTGCTGCACCGTGTTCATCTTCATCCACATCCCTCTGCCATGCACCTCCACCACTAGATGCAGGTGACGCCCTCAGGCTGCCTCCCTGATTCCAAAAACCAATATTAAACCTTGACCTACCATGTGGATACAGTCTGCTTATACAAGACGTCTCCTCTGGGCACTTACATTAGCTCCTTTGAGTATTTGCCTCCTCCTAACCACACTTACATAGAAATCATATTTACCCAATCAGGGACACTGCTGTTGTCCAGTGCTTTTGTCCCATTTGATTGGTTTTTGGTCTGAAAATGTCCCCAAATGTAGCCTATGTGACTGAAGCAGACACAGTCACCACATCATAAGTATAAAGTGCTTACTTACAGTACATACACAGATAAATCTCATATAGACCTGAGGAGAAACACATTGAGAGTTTGTCTTGGGCTCTTGCTGCCAAAAGCCATACTCATCTTTTTTCTCCCCCCAGTTCTTTTGTGTTCTCCTGCGGCAGAAAGTGACCTGTGACCGTGTATGGTGATGTGGGGACATGAGGACACATTCCCCCGCAGTCATCAATAAACTCACATTTACTAGATGTGCTTTATTTCAAGGATTTCACACTTCCTGTGACCAACTTCATGACCCCCCCCATACCACCTCACCCTGCCCCTGTATACACCCTCGGCCAAGCCTCAAGGAGATCAACCACAATGTGCAAAATGCAGATACCAAGGCCTCTGCTGAGCTACTTTCACAGACCTGCCTCCACTTAAATTAATCTCTGGATTAAATACATTAACTTAATCTATATTAGCAGATTAAATTTCACGTTTGTAGTTATGGCTCCCTGCATTTTCTCTCTGCTGAGCTTGGTGAAAGTGTCTCTAGATGAACTCAAAAGCAGACTTTCAGTGGAGGGATTCTGGTTTGATTGAAGGGAATGGAGTTTCCAGTTCCTTCTGGGTAGTTAATGTCATGCTTCCTTGGAGGGTGGATTTCGGAATCATGGTGCTTCCTGTTTGTTGTCACATACGACAAACTGCCGAACAAGACGCTTGAGACTGAAACTGATGCCCGACCGTCGAGGGAGTGCACTGTGCGGGCAGGGCGATGATGTGAGGACCGGAGCGCGTAAATCTTTTATCTGAGGAATGGTCGCTGGCGATAGTGGGATTGGTGGGTTCCCCACTTGCTCCTGACCCATATTCCTGGGAAGACTGATGTTGAGAAGAAGTAAGTGGGGAGTATTTTGTCTGTAGATTGGTTTATTCTGCGCGCACAGCTCCGGGACCAGCGGTGGGGTCCGTGCTCTAATCCAGCCTCCTCATCTCTGGGCTCTGACAGCAGTTTCTCTTTCCAGGCTTCAGAGATTCACTAACCGCTCGTCCTCCGCGGGATCACCTGCAATGAGACCGCTTTAATCTCTCTCAGTTTTTTTTCTTCTTCTCATTTCTACTTCTTTCTTACTTCACGTAAAGGGCAGAGAAGAGAAGAAAAACGCGCGGAAACCAAGTCTGCGTGTGTCTGTCGCACTGGAGGTAAAACAATGGAAATCCCGGTGAAAGCAGCGATGGCTCTCCTGATTCTCAGTTTGGGAAGTGAGTATAATCAATGATCCTATTATCCTTAATCCTTTGGAATCCTCTCGTGACGGGACAGGGGGACAGGTTTGGTTTTAATCGCACGGTTTTAATCTCTCTGGACTCTATCAATGTTTTATGTTTAATTTAATGCGACTTGTGCTTTGTATCTGAAACACCACCGCACTGCTCATTTAAAACACTGTGTATTTAAATTTTGCTAAATGTTTAAGGCACATCTCACAAGATAACAGTAGCTCGTGAAAAACAGGGTAGTGAGGAAAGGAAGTGTCCTCAAACACTTAAGCATGTCAGCTCACCTCACTGAAGTACAGCAAACCCAAAGAATCAAAGTGGAATTGCCTCCTATAGGCATGGCTGTGATATTCCAGCAAGGTGCAAGGCTACTGCACACATTTCAGCAGTCACAACCTATAATTTAACTACAAATCCAATATCAGTGTTGAGCCATCTTGACACTGTGGTTTCCTCATGGCTCATTAGGCAGTGGGATCATGTGTCTTTAACTGCACACTCTCTGTGGCCCTCGCTGTGCCTAATGGCCTGCAATGCAATGTGTGTGTGTGTGTGTCAAGGCCCAGATGAAAATAACACAACTCTAAAGGGACTGTGTCCCTTGAGAGAAGCTTTAGTTCTTCCAGATGATGTTTCTTTTGTTTTTAACAGAGCAGGAGCTGTCCATGGTGCTGCATTCAAGAGCTGTCCTTGGGTGCTGACACTATACTATAGCATTATGTCCAGTATCTGCTTCAGCAGTCAACGAGGCAAACCCCAGAAACGCTTGTGTCTGGTTACTGCTTACTTTAGTGTGTTATAATAATTATAATCAAATACCATCTAAGCTTTAATGTGTTCCATCCGTGATGTCACATGTTTGACACATCAACTTTTAAATTGGAATAAAGGGATGATCTGTGCAGGTAACATAATTCTGAATTATCATAGGACAATTTCAACTGGGAGTTTTTTTATACTAATACTAA
The DNA here is from genome assembly GCF_958295425.1 of Solea solea. Taxonomy (NCBI): domain Eukaryota; kingdom Metazoa; phylum Chordata; class Actinopteri; order Pleuronectiformes; family Soleidae; genus Solea; species Solea solea. The sequence goes on along the minus strand of NC_081147.1, from coordinate 15,780,571 downwards.
GTATTAGTATTTTCTGTTTTTGAAAAAGAAAAAAGTGGACAATTGATTTAAAGACAGAACGTTTCAATATAATATTTATGCACATTAGTACAAATGTGAAGTGATACATTTTTTTTATCGTTTCTGTTATCTAAATTGCTTATATTTACCTGTCATCCAACCCCCTTTTTTTGTGTGTTTCCCTCTGATTGTCTTTTTCCTCTCCATCACCTTCCCTTTCTCTGAACTCTTTAATCCCACTTGTGTTGACTAACAGATCCACCATTCACTACTGGTCACATAAGCTCTGTCTGTCTGTCAGCAGCTGAGACATTGTATGATTGTGGCTCTGTTATGCTTTTCAAACCTCATTTGAAGAGACTAAATCCAGATATTTCACTTTGGTGGGTTTTATTTCCCTTGTCCTCTCGTTCACCCCTTTCACTTTTTGTTAACGCTTCCACTTTCTTCTTACACATTCATCTTGTTCCAGTTTCCTACTCTTATACCATAACTTATCTGACATATTCAGGGCCTCATCACTCAGTCTCACACACTGCCTCCTGTCCTCCCTGTCTGTCTCTCTCTCTTTCTCTCTCTTGCTCAGTATCAGCTGCACACTGTAGTAATGTGTGCAGCAGCTTTCCCTGATGACTTTACTCATTAAACAATGCCTGGGAGTACAGGAAGATAACACGCTACCTTCATTTAACATGTTGCACGAATCCCTCAAACAAAAACATGTGTGCGAGAAGAGAAATATTCCATTTCTCAACTTTGTTCTGAGCTTATTCTATAGTTGTTGTTTCTCTCTCTAGTCTAGTTTACTCTGCACTTTCTCACAACTGCAGATGTGCGTTCCAGAAAATAAGATCCTGTGTCAGTGAGTCAATTGTAAAGTGTCAGTTGAATAAGAGACACTAGTATTAAAAAAACTAGTGCAAATTAAAGGAAATTAAAATTAAAGGAGCTGTAAACATGTGGTAGTGAAACTGTTATTAACAGATTCAACCTTTTTTTTCTTCTGTCCTCAAACGGCACATGAGCAGAAAAGCGTGAAGCAGGGTAGAAAGACAGTTATGACTCATGGAAGTAAGAGAACTGTTGATTTCATCCTCATAGACTGCGATGATGAATAGTTTGAGAGCAACCAACCAACAGCAAATCTAATGAGACACTAAGAACAATTTCTAGGCAGTACCGTGAGCAATATAAGCGCCTTGTTGAAACTTGCCCATGTGGATGTGGAGGCATGTGAGTGGCACATGTCTTTACTAAAATAAATGACATCCTGACATTCCTGATGTCCTGAGCAAATCTTAAGGCAGCCGAATCCTAAACTGTCTCGGTCTCCGAGAGGCCACGGCAGATGGTAACATGCTGAATTATTCACCAGCCAAGAAAAGAACCTACAGGATGCGAGTACGACGTCCTGATGCTCCACCTTCTCAGTCTGCTGGAGTGACTCAGACACGGCAACGCCTCGGTGACGCTGTTTGTTTGGTTTGACACTTTATGTGTGTTGTGATGGAGCCTTCGTGGTTGATTTGCTCTGACTGAGGACGACTTGGAAAATAATCTTTAATTGTGTTTGAGTCTTTGTGTTTGTGAAATGATGGCATTTTTATTTTAGTGGCGATGAATTATTGAGATGTGGAGAGTGCAGCAAGGCAGAGAGGAGTGTGTGTGGGATTTGTTACCTCTTCAGGACCTTTGCTGGCACTAACACTGACCTTGTCAGGACCAGTCGTCCTCTTGGAGACCAAAACCTGGTCCTAATGAGGCTGAACCTCATTTCTGAGTAACTGGTTAAGTTTAGGGTTAGACATCAACTGCTTGTGGTTAAGGTGAGGGATAACACTTTGATTACACTGTTCAAATGTGAGATCTGCTGGTTGACATCTCATTTTAGCCTCACCTACCATGTTAGTATTTACTGTCGAACCTGAAAACCTTTCATCTCATTGTTGCCATGCTCAGCTCTTTACAGTGGTCACGTGGAGTCATTTGTTTTTCACAGTTTATTCTTTTCTTGTACAAACTTTCACCAAACACATATGTACCAACGTGTTTTGGCCCTAAGCCTTCACCAGGGCAACTTCAGACCTCTATCACATCATATGGAACATCATAGAGTGGTGTTCCACCAATTGGAATCTTCCACTTGGATCATTTAATGTCAAATATTGCCCAGATCATGCCATGGAATTTTACCCCGTAGACTGATTTTATTCTCATTGTTTCTGCATTATCTGATTTTCCAGTGTCGTTTGTGTGTGTTTGCAGCGGCTTTGTGTGCAGAGGTAGAGGAGCGGCTGGTGAGTCACCTGTTGTCACCGGAGCGCTACAACAAGCTCATCAGACCAGCCGTAAACAACAGCCAGCAGGTCACCATCTTTATCCAAGTGTCTCTGGCCCAGTTGATCAATGTGGTGAGGAAACACACACACGTGCACTGACTTCCATTGATTTGGATTTGGAACACTAACTGTAACCTAACAGCATCCAGTCCCTCAGAAATGGGGTTCTGCTTTGTTTAGGACCAGGTTTTGGTCCCCACGAGGACATCTAGTCCTGTCAAGGTCAGTGTTTATGCCAGAAAAGGTCCTAAAGCGGGAACACGCTCTCATCTCTGCCTCGCTGCACTCTCCACACCTCAATTTCACATATGGTGTTGTGATGAGATATAATCTCCTAATGTAACAGTAATTAAATATCACAGATGGTGGAATTTACCTGTCCTGAAAAATGTGAGCTCAACACATCCGCAAACTGTCTGTCTGTGTTTCAGAACGAGAGGGAGCAGATCATGACCACTAACTGTTGGCTCACTCAGGTTTGTGTCCCCACTTCACCTCCTCCCTCTCTTCTATATTATGTGTAAATGTGAGTTTGGACGTGGCAAAGTCAGGCCTTGTAGGGACACAACACTGTCTGTCTCATATTAGACATTATTCAACACATGCATGCACACGGTTGTCATATTCGTAAAGACAATTCGGAGAGACGTCTCCTGTCTCCTGTCCACTGATGAGGTCAGCTCATGGCTTAAAGGACAAACGCGTCTGTGAAATGTTGGTTGATTTTTCGTGCATGCTTCTTGATTTTTTTGTGTGTGCGTTAGGGTTGAGCAGTTTATTGTTTGCAATATAAGATGTACCTTGTGCGGCACATGTGACTCAGGCTTTATACTTTGTTCATACTCAGGCTTTTACTTTACACATACGGCAAATCATTTTGGTTATTTTGTCTGCTCCATCACATATTAATTATATTACATAGTGACTCAAGAGTGTGGATAAAGGTAACTGGACTCTGGATGTTGTGTGCATGTTAGTGACATTTACATTTGTATTATTGCATTACTTGTGTGTTTCTATGCTTTTTTTCCCTGCAGGTATGGAATGACTACAGGTTAATGTGGGACCCTGAAGCGTACGAGGGTATCAAGAAAATCCGCCTTCCATCACAGCACATCTGGCTGCCGGACATTGTCCTCTACAACAAGTATGTTTACTTTGTAATGTGCACACTGAGTGTGTGTATGAACAACCTAGTGATTAAAGGAGGAACAAATAAAAAAGTCTCTTTTCCTAACTTGTTAACAAGTTGACTGTCTGATATTGTCTAATATTTTGAGAGATGGTACTAAATTTGACACAGATTGGAAGTTTTTGAGAGTGAGAACGCTGACAGCAAGACAGAAAAAAATTAAGGCTATGGAGGACACACAGAAATAATGTTTATTTTATTTGTGAGCCAAAACATAGCATCTAAGCACTGTCAATACAAGTTGCAAAAAAACCCAAATCCTGTTCATTATGTACTGAATTTCAGTTTGCACTAGATTTATTTTAAATTGAAATGTATTATTCATCATGCAGATTAATATTACAAGCTACTTTCTCATGCCTCAATGAATGAGCACATGAAGTTTCAGACAAATATTTATATGGGATTTGTGCAATATATGCATTGGATTAATACAATCACACTTTAGTTTTTATAATGGATGCATCAATGGAAACCAATGCATTACATCCTCACCACTCAACCAAAAACAAAGCAAAGCAACATCACTGAGCATCTTCATTCATTCAAGTCTCAAGACAGAAACAGAACAAACCCAAATACAAGTCAAAGTCAATGTTATACTTCATTCAAATGTATGCTTTTTTTTTGCTACATTGAGAAAATTGAAAAAAGGAAACTCACCACAAGATGCCTTTAGTGGCTATTTCTGAAGCTTTGAGCAGTTTCAAGAACGAACATCAATTTGAAAAACTGAATTTTTAAATGTAGAGTGCAAATAAAACAGACAAAGACTTTTAGATTGAAAACTGGAGGTCATGAAGTAGGGGTGACAGCTCTGGTTAGAAAAAGATCAACCTACGTCTCACTCGATTTGCAACATCAGTGAACAGGAGTAAAATTTCTCAATCATTAGTTTCAGTCACAAGGCTTGTTCAACACCACATTATGTATATTTTCTATTGTGTTTAAAAATCTACTAAACACACCTGTTAGTGTTTTACTTTGTACCTTTGATCAACATGTTCACAGCTGTGAAAGGTTGCTGGTCAGCTGAAGACCACAGAAGGAGCCTAAAGGCTTTAGAGGCATAATAATAGAATATGATCAGCTCTACTTTACAAAATCAGGTTATGGTTTTGTGGCCAAATCTGGGTGACTAGAGGTCACAGTGAGCAGGTGGGGTCTCTACATTTTTAATCAGGCCACATAATCACAGCAGCCCCAAAGCATTAGCGTAGAGTGTGATTGTTGGATTCCTAACCTACTTTATAATTGATAGGCCACTTATCTACAAATGCATCACCTGCAGCATTGGCAAAATGAAGAAAAAAAAAAAAGTCAGTATCAGCAGGTTTGAGGTGAGGGGCAGTTTTTGCAGTGGTGCTGGCTCGAGACCCCCTGGGTAAGCTTCTCCCCTGAGAACCAGGTACATTGTTGCATGTGACGTGTCTGCAACACTGACTATGTTTGTAATAAGATGAGCTAGTATACGAATGGATCAAACAAATAATCAGTGTCTAGTGTTGAGATGGTCTCAGATTTTGAACTCGGCATGGGATAGGTTGACCTAAGACCTAAAAATTGAAATTATATTTATTCAGGTTGTTGACGTGGTATTTTCAATCCCTCATTTCTGAGTTCACCTCAATGAGCCCCTTTAATTACAAAAATATAGCAGTTCTTTTCCATCCACATCACCTGTTTTAAAAAAGGTGATATATTATTTAAACATGATTTATCTTTATCCGCAGAGTAATCATTTTAAGTGTGTTTTAAATTAATCTTTTGCTTTTCTTTCATTTACCTCCTGCCCTTTCCCTCTACCAGTGCCGATGGGACCTATGAAGTCTCCTTCTACTCCAATGCTGTGGTCTCCAACAACGGTGATGTCGCCTGGCTTCCTCCAGCCATCTATAAGTCGGCTTGCAAAATAGAAGTCCGTGATTTCCCCTTCGACCAGCAGAACTGCACCCTCAAGTTTCGCTCTTGGACCTACGACCACACAGAGATTGATCTCAACCTTCTCAGCGATTTTGCCTCGCGTGATGACTTCAAACCCAGTGGCGAGTGGGATATTGTTTCATTGCCTGGACGCAAGAACGAAGACCCTAACGACATCAGGTACCTGGATATCACCTATGACTTTATTATCAAAAGAAAACCTTTATTTTACACCATCAACCTGATCATCCCTTGCATCCTGATAACTTCCTTGGCCATTCTGGTCTTCTACCTCCCGTCAGACTGTGGTGAGAAGATGACTCTCTGTATCTCTGTCCTTCTGGCCCTGACTGTGTTTTTACTCCTAATCTCAAAGATTGTACCTCCTACATCTTTAGCAGTGCCTCTGATTGGGAAGTACCTAATGTTTGCGATGGTGCTGGTCACCTTTTCCATTGTTACCAGTGTTTGCGTGCTCAATGTGCACCATCGCTCCCCCAGTACTCACACCATGCCTCCTTGGGTCAAGCGTGTCTTCTTGTACAGGCTCCCCTCTTACCTCTTCATGCGGAGACCTGGTAGCTCCAACATGCGCGAGAAGTTCCGAAAAAAGCACCAGCAGCAATCAAAATTGGACCAGAAGCTGTGCGGAGCAGATGGGGGGACTGGAAGTCCTGGAGGAATCGCAGATTCTTCCTCATCCTTCTTCATCAACGAGGAATCGGCCAAACCCTACGGCTGGAAGATCAACGACTTGTCAGAGAACACAGATTTCAGAAAGAGGATGACGCTCAAAAGCAACATTGATGTAGAGGACGCGGTGGACGGAGTGCGCTACATCGCTGAGAAGATGAAGAGCGAGGATGATGATGAAGGGGTAGGTGTTTGAGAAAGAAGTATCTGCATATTTTGTGTGTGTGGTTTTGTCATACGTTTCAAAGAAAGTCATCCACAGAAAACTAGACTAACCTGTGACTTTTCCTGTCGTGACACCATGAGGTTGAAGGTTCAGAGGGAAAATGTCTCAAATACATTTTGAATGGTTTAACATGACATTTATTTCCAGCATTTCTGTCTCCAGCACTATCATTGGGTCAAATTTAGAATTTCTGATATTGTTTTATAAGCAAATCCTCACAAAACTGTAGCAACATCTTCCTCAGCCTCAGTCTGTGAAGAACATCTTATTTGATTAAAATGCCATTTAACATCAGCAGGTTATCATGGTCAGCAGTTGAGCATGCAAATGTCAGCATGTCATTTAAAGAGCCACCACTACTAAAAGGCCTGAATGCACAAATATACAAATTCCATTATAATTTTATAGTAATTATGAATAATTTGGTGACAATTAATCGTGTTCATTATTACTGTATTAAGGACACAATGTGTACAATCATAGGTTTGCAAATGCTGACAACTGAGCTGCAACCTATGACAATGTTGAGATTACAAAAGGTCATGCTATGATGAGATTTCGTAAAGTGGTGTTTAATGTGTTAATGGACCTTTACTGACAACATCCAGCATAATTAAATGTGTGGATGAAAATTAGATCAAAGATATGCCAACTGACAATGGAGATCCTTGTATCTTGTCTTTCTCTCTGCAGATCATTGAAGACTGGAAGTATGTGGCCATGGTGATCGATCGTCTCTTTCTGTGGATCTTTGTGTGCGTGTGTGTGGTCGGGACGCTCGGCCTCTTCATGCAGCCCCTGTTCCAGAGCCATAACACCCCCATTGTTGATGACATGGACCACAACTGAAACTTAACAACGGAACTTTGATGTCAACATGACATGACCCGGACATGAATTTTACAAACAGAGCCCTGAAAACATTTGAACACATAAAGTCACTCGTCTGCCTCACTTGGCACTCTCACTGGGAAATGGTTACGATGCTGATTATACTTTTTAGCATTCAGTAAACAGCTGTGATGGACATTACACTTATACTAATGACACAACTTTGTTTCTGCCCCCACATTTAATTCCTTTTATATATTTAAAAAAAAAACAAGTTTCTCAAACGTCATAGTTTACGGATTGACTTCCCAGTTCATAATCATAATCCAAAGTGGAATCAGTATATTTGCATTTCCCTAGGGTTTGAAACGTAGCAGTACATTAAGAAAAAACCCTGTAACTGAAAGTTTAGAAGACACAAAAAATCCATAATTACATTATAGGGCTAGCATGTATACAACAAGCCAGTGTTTTTTTTATTTCTTTTATTTCTTTTGACTCACAAAACAAGTCCAAAGATGAACAAAGTTAAGCCTCTGCAGATATGGGCCTCACATTGATGACACAATCCTAAAGAAAAGGAAATTTGAGTGAAAGGACACAGTAAACACACACACAGACCTCACTGTGAGTCTGTGGTCGACAAACTGACCGAATGTCAAAAGGTTACTGTTACAGTAGCTGTGTTTGTGTCATTGCAGTCATAACAGTCAGTATCCATCATCTCAGAAACCAGCAACAATAACAATGCTCAGTATTTTATTCACTCTAACTTGAAGCAAATGAACACTCTGGCGCTTAATTTGCTTTGTCTTCCATCATACTGTATCTTGTTTAAATCAGCTTGACATCAGAAACATGACTTGAATCTGTGTCCACTGCACAACCATCATACGTCACAATTAGCCAAGGAAAAACAGTATCACGCTAATGCAGAAATATCATTTTCTTTCATATATTTTTTGATTTGCAAATTAAATCAAACCGTTTCTTCTCTTTCCACCCACTGGACAATTATGTTATGTAAAATGTTAAGTTTTGTCCGTCTAGACAATAAATGCAGAGAATTGGAACTGTGGAACTGTGATGTTTTGTTTACCAGATCAATAAATACAATCACACAGAGTAAGTCAAAGTTTCAAAACTAATACTAATAATTATAGTGGCTATAGGAAATATGAGATTTGGAAACAAGCATTAGAAGAATGTATAATCTCTTTTTTTCAAAGTTTTTTCAAGTTTAGATTAGGCCCAGTCCAGGGTGTACCTCCTTCAGCTGGGATTGGCACCAGCGACCCCTGTAACCCTCATGTGGTGGACAAAGTGGTAGAAGATGAATGAATGAATGAATGTTTCACGGGTATTTTAAGATCCATGATTTGTTGTTTTTCCTTGAACACAGATGGAACAAGCTGCTGTTTTTCTGGAACTGCTGATACTTCCAGTAAAATGCAGCACTCTACCTCAGTGTTTTACTGGAATCAGCATTTTACACACACGCACACACAGATGTAGGGTCAGCCTTCGAATTGGAGTGAAGCAATTACCGCTTGTATTAGTATTTTCTCCATTGGTTTCACTCATATATTACATACTTGACATCTACATCAATTTCCATTGAGACAGTGACCCCACCAGGGTGTGGAAGGTTGGAGGAGCAGAGTCAATAGATCGATTGACCGACCAATCAATCAACTGGTCATATTAATTTGGTTTTTCCTTTCAAATCTAAACAGATAATCTTTTTTTGTACCATACTTGCTGTTCAGTGTTTTTGGATTCTTTCACTCCCCCTCCAAAGCTGTCAGCTGCTGTCTGAGTGGCTGCCACAGGAAGTTGACACTAGTGAGGTTTATTTGGGAAAGTGAACTCACTGACTTGGCGTTGGCCTTCATGAACAATATATTTACACTTTACATGTTGCTTTGTCAATGATGATTCACAGATTACAGGCAGAATCAACCAAATGGAATGACTCTTCAGCTCTCCTTCATCGTATCCAGGGCTGCAGTGAGTAGAGAATTAGGAAGCCATGAATTCATGAGAGAATTTAATGAATCTAATTTGCTACCTTTGAATTTGCTGTTCACTCAAACTTATCTGGCTTTAAAACCACAGAGTCAGCTGCCACCAGGCCAGTTCCTCAAAAGCAAAAAAAAAAAATTAAAGAGGGATTAAAGAGAAATGTCAAAGCAGAGAGAGTTGGTGTAATGAAGTCCAGGTCTGATCATGAAGCGTGACCAAAGCCGTGAAACTAGATGGCGTAACAAGCAGGATGGGACTGACAGAGAGAAGAGCGAAAGAGAGGTATACAGAGAGGGAGCCAGAGATGATAAAGGTTGGTCATAAACAAGGGACACATGATTGTGCAGTGTGTTCGACCAGCAGAGGAGCCCACGTTAAAGACCGTCTCAAGCTGCAGGCAGAGATCAATATGGCATTTATTCTTCTCTGCAGGACAAACTGTTAATACACGTGGACATACAGTACAAGTGTGCAGGTACGGGTGAGCGTTCACATGTGCATTGCTCACATATTCATTTTTAAATACACATTTATTTAAATGGTTTATTTGCCTGAACAGTCTGTCACAACGACAAAAGTTAAAATATTGTGTTGTATTTTTTTCCATCATGTTTTTGAGCTTAGGAAGCAGACAAAAAAAGAAAGAAAAGAGCAAAGTCAAGTATAATTGATCACAGATATGCTTACAAAAGCTACAGCTTTGCACTCATTTTCTATTCTATTCTATTCTTTTCTATTCTATTCTATTCTCTGTTTCCTGTATCCAGCCTTTGCCCTCCATTTCCCCCATTATCCCCTTCAAGACATTAGGATTTATACCTGCCATTTTGGCTCTGTGGTCGATATTTATGAACTACATTACTGCATTACAGAATGTGTAGCTGTTGTGCAGTTGATTCAGAGGGAGGGGGGGGGGGGGGGGGGACTGATCTAAGCACATGCTCTGAGCCGCTGAGCTGAGAGGACAGACACGGAATCATGGTCCCAAAGCACTTCACAGGGTTTTAAACTGGGCTCAGGGGGCTCTGTTCAGTTCTGCGCGGTCCCTGCTGGAGCAATAAATATCTCCTCAAGTCTGTTAACTGCTGACAGATCAGGGTGCATTCTACTGCTCACTAGTGGTCAAAAGAAAGACTGCAGACTTGATTAAAACAGACATGATTAAGACCAAAAACATTAGCTGCTCCCAGAAAAAACTCATTGTATCTATTGTAGCAACAACCAGCAGAGAAAGTTTCAATGAGATATTCCAAACATACAATAATTAAAAGCAACTATTCAAAATTACAGCCAGTTATAAATCACACAAACAGATAAGGACTTTTCTTTTTTTCCATGTGACCTCAGACTGAAGCCCTTTGACAGAAAATGATATTCAGAGAATGACGTCACCGCTGAGAGAAGAAAATCATCACAACAGATTTCATGGATGTCATTTAAGATTTAATGCTAGTGTGTGCACATGTGTGTGTGGGGAGAGTGACGGAGTGAGTATACAGATAGGGAGCGTTTGATGGGAGAGAGATGACATTTTAATTAGCAGCAGAGGACTTTAATCAGATAACTGTGATTCAAACAATGAGGAGACTTTTATTAGATGCTGGTGGCTGCAACAGACCACAGAACGAGGAGTCAGATTGCATATAGTAGACTATGAATGGAGAAAAGGAAGTCAACTCTTCAGTGTTAATGGATTTGAGTAAAGAATAAGGAGAGAGAGAGAGAGAGAGAGAGAGGAGGTGGAGGAGGGAGAACAGTGAGAGCAGAGCTTTGGAGGGAAGGATGTGAGTGATAGAGGGTTGCGCAGGGTCACACAGAGTAGCCTGACTGGAAAAAGCAGGATGAGCTGTGGGATGAGAGGAAGATGCTGAGAGCTTTTAAAAAAACTCAGCGCTGGCAGAGGGTGGTGATGGTGGAGTGGTAGGATTAGATGAAGCAGAAGGAAAGATGGAATGCAAGAAGCCATGGAAGGGGTTAAAAGGTGAGGAAGAAAAGATAGTGAGAGGTCAGAGCACACATTTTTCTTTCGATAATGAACTCTGAGATACATTTCATTCATATCTGTTTGACTAAAAAGGTTTATTTAAACGATAGAACTTAAGAAAACATCAACTTAGTGCTATTAGTGTGATGTGGATGAGTGTTGGGTCTGGTACATGTTATTGCAACACTTGCCCCTTTCCTTTTGCTTGACTGTCTCCATCGGCTCACAAGGTCCTCCTGCTTTGTCTGAGCTGTCTCACCAAACGCCTGCTGTTACTTCACAGTGCATCACACAGGGGCAGATACAGGACAACAGACAAAGAATGAGGCAGTAGAGTAGCGGTGAGTTCCTCTGTCATCTTTTTGATTGTACCTGGCTGGTTGTAAACCTGCAGGACAAAAGTCTCCTCTCCAGAGAAATTCCTGCTTTTGAAATGACATGTTTTCAGTTCAAATACTGAACGTTCATGCATTTAAACCCACAAAACGCAACTTATGTTATTTAAATTATATTTGATGAAGTTCTTCAAAATGACTCAACACTGTTCAATCAGTGACAAAAAAGGTCACAGGTTGACCTTTTACCTTCAAAGCTCAGTGCTGTGGGAAATACCCTCGGATATTTGTTTTTTTTGGCTCATGTAAATCTTTATCTTAGGTAAATTAAGTTAAGGTAAAGAAATAAAATAAAATGTAATTAAAATAACTTTGATTCAAACAGCGAGGAGACTTTATTGAGGCACTTAAAATCACACAGATACAGTAACCGGTACAGTGATGTAGTTTCTGGGCTGAGGAATTATAGACACTGAATATTTCAACAGGGCAGATACAAAAACATCACTTTTGCTGCTGAATACAACACACACAGAGGTCAACCATGCACGCACATACTACAGTTTCATTCTGTATGAAGGGACAGATCTTCTAAAAGCTATTTCTCCCTGTCTTATTATGTATTGGCTCAGAGCATTTAACATCAGATAGTTTCATCACATATTTGCGAGTTGATTGTAATTCATTTAATTGAACCTTTATTTAACCAGGAAAAAGTCCTACTAAGATTAAGAACCTCTTATTTAATGGCAAGACGTGCAACAGCACACATAATAGACAACACATCTAAATAAATAAAATTGAGGAATACATTTAATAAACTCCTCCTCCAGTTATCTCATTCTGAATTTAAAAGCATTCATCCAATTAATTTAAATGAGATAAACCTCACCTTTAAGTCCATTTGCAACTCATTCCAAACAGCAGGTAGAGAATCTAGAAATGGAAGTTTTACTTTAAATATTTATTAAATTCACAGCAGGATATTTCACAGACAATAAAAGAACAAAAGGTTAAAACACAATTAAAAACACTTTTTTTCCTCAAACTGTGGTCAGACAAACAAGATAGATAGATAGATAGATAGATAGATATTCTAATATTGTAAACTTCTCACCTGTGAGTCCGGTCGCTGTGAGTTTGGCCCACGGGTGAGTGGGTGGGAGTGAGGGACGGACAGAGGGAGGAGGGACGTGCAGAAGTTGTCTCCATGTCTGCAGAGCGCACCACAAGTCCAACCTCTCCACGCTCCGAAGCGCGAAGGGGAAATGCTGTAATTCTCACAGTTTAACTGACAACACTTCTCTTCCCTCGTCAGCTTCATCTTTCGCGCACCGGAGGCTTCGCCAAGCGTGGATGTATCGATGAATTTCACCGGGACATTGACACGCGTCCTCCTGCTGCTTCTCCTCGCGGCGCAAGGTAAGACACGACGCGCCGTGGGTCGGTGTTGGACTCGCGACGCGAACATTATAGACTTTAGTTGAAGTGTATTTTAAACCACTGTCACTTTATTTCGCGAGATGAATTTTGACCTTGCTTTGGATTCAGTATGACCACCTCTGATAAACTCCCTTATGACCCACAGAGCAGTGAAAAACACACCTTTTATTCCCAAGCCCTGGATAAAAACATGTCACGATGATAATAACGTTTATTCAGTTTAGTTTTGTACAGAATGTGCGCGCTCATGTATGAAAAGTGACAAGTGGCACACGGTGCAGTTGCCATTTTAATTATTCTGAGTCGTAAAGTGCGCAAAGCTAGGGCTTCACACACACACACACACACACACACACAGCTTTTCTTCTTAGGACACGAGACACCAGCCCTATAGTACCAGGTTTTGGTCTCAGGGCCGGCCAAAGCCTCCAGAGGGCCCTCAGCTGAATGTAATCCCCCCCCCCCCCCCCACCTTGTAGTAGCAGGTGCTCAACTATTATTGATACACATTTAACACACTTAATTGTTTTAAGTTGTGTTATTTACACCAAACCAGTGTCACTCTTGTTTGTTTATTAATGTTACGGGGCAGTCAAATCACAAAGGTGGCTTAGTGTTAATTTGCACTTTCGTATTCAAAGTGAAGCACTAAATGTTTCATGACATGGCTGTTAAAACATAGAACAGGCGTGCAAATATACACTATATCTTCATATTAAAGACTTCTTTAATATTTGAAAAAAAAAATTTCTCCACACACTATTTGGTATGATGCCACTTATAGCGCTTTACTACACGCTACTGGCACGGCTGGACTTGGCACACTTTATTTGCTTTTCCATTAGTGATAGTACCTGCTACTTTTTTAGTTCCTGCTCTGGCGAGGTTCCAAGCGAGCTGAGCTGATACTATGCGTGACGTCGTTAGACTGCCGGACACTGACTGCAGTGCAGGCACTGGAAGAGGCATGAGCAAGACGTCCGACACAAGAATCAAACCAAACAATGCCGGACTGATCAATTAAAAACACTGTGTGCTCCAGTCATGCAAGAAGTACTGAACTAATATTATTAATGAACTGATTCTGATGATTCAGTTCATCAAAAACAACTGCTTTACAAGTCACTAGTCACTGTGTGTGTCGTGTATCACACAAACTCATGACCGTGCTATGATATGCTATGACTACATAGGAGGTACTATATTGTGATGGAAAACCAACCAAACCGTGTTGAGTCGAGCCGTGCTGAACCATGCCGCGTTGTGCCAGTACCATGTAATGGAAAAGCAGAATTTGTTCACTTATGCCTTGGCCGGCTCTGTTTGGTCTCCATGAAGACTGATGGTCCTGACAAGGTCAATGTTTATGCCAGAAAAGGTTTTCAAGAGGTAACAAACACACTTATTTGGGAGAGTTGTGAGGACTACATCTCTAAACCCGATACTAACCGTCTAAGCTTTTCCTTTAGCCCTCAAAAGGCCACCTGACATTATGAGGATCGGCCAGACTTGTTCTCATCAAAATGTCTTCAAAGTGATGGTTTGGACCATTTGTCAAATTTCGCATTGCATTAAGGCCCCCCCCCCATTGAAGTACAGCATGAACACTTCCAAGATGTATTTTTTGGGGTTCCTGGGAAATTCTTGTTACAGGTGCATGGTATCAGGCACTTAACAGCCTGTGAGATCAGGAATGTGTAATTCATCTGGGATATTTTGACATGCTTGAAGGGTTTAGTTTTCTCCAAGACCATGACATGTAGCATTAGCTCACAACTTGGTCCATGGAGCAGCTGTGAGGAGCCCATGCGTGTGCAAACCGAGTCAACACATGAACGACACATGTTTCTGTTTCAGTAGCTTATTGACTGTCGGTGTTGATTTCATACCTGAATTCTCCAGCTGTAAATGAATGTGGGCTCCAAACTCAGGTATTGTAGTGTATTGTATTGACAGTGTAGTCCTGGAGCGGTATGGATTCACTCTCTTGCTCAAGGGCATTTTGCAACTGGTAGATTGTTCCTTGTGGTCTTTAACAGTGAAGGAAATGTTTCTGGTGGAGCTTCTTGACACTAAATAACTTTGACATATTGTCTCCTTTTTTTGCTGTGTGATCCATTTCCTTCTTTCCTATGTTATCGAGTACCTTAGTCTGTAGTTCATGGAAGCCACTCCACTGTGTTCTTTAAAACAGCAGATTTTGAAGTAGAGTTTGGCTCTCAAGGGAACCCAGAGCAGAACAAAACAAGGTAACTGCTTTGCAAACCTTTTATACTGTGTTGAATGCTGCTCTTTATCTCACTAATAACATGGACAAAGAGTACAGAGGGGAGAACTCATCTCAATGAGCATCTTTCTAACCTGTGTCTTTTAAAATAACTTGCTTTAATCTGGCAAGTAAGTTGGCAATGCGTTGATGTTGTGTCAATGTGTTTTTTTGTGCTTTGACACCTGTCATATTGTGGGATGTACTGTGATGTTTGCTTCTGCCCTACATAGACAGTGAAGTTGAGAAAAGCGGCGTTAAGTTTCATTTTATGTGTCACTAAGCTGAAAAACATTTCCTTTCTACTTACAATTTAGGTTTTTGTGACTTTGCTGTCAAATTGTATCTTCAGTGGGTTGGTTAAGAGTTTCTTGCTCAAGTGAAGGAGTTTTTTTTTGGGTTCTTGTTCGTTGAATGTGAGATGGACAGGCTGATCTGTGTGGACTTTGTAGTACTATGGCTGTTGGAGCAGGTCACTGTAGTGAAGAGGGAGCTGATTCACCAGTTCATCTATACATCTCAACTCTGACCGACAGTCATGATGAGCTTTGGGTGGTGACTGAAATAATGAAATGAGCTTTCTCTTTTGGCTGGTTGAGCTCAGCTTTACAGATAGTGGGATCTGGACATCTGCAGGGAGCTAGAAGAAGAGTTGCTGTTACTTTTGAAAGGAACAGCAAATTTTGAGCATCCTGATTAGGATGCCCCCCTCAACACCTTCCATTGGAAGTTGTTTGGGAGTTTCCAACTGGTAGGAGACCATGGGAATTCACTGGATGGTGGAAGTATTATATCCCATCCTGAGAACGTCTTAGGATCACTAATGAGGAGCTAGACAGAGCTGCTCATTCATGCTGCCATTTAAGCAAATGAAGAAGAAAATATTTATTGTGAAGTTAGCTTTAGTACGGGTTTTAGTTACCAAAACTGTAACTGTTATGATCTTCACGCGTGCCCTCACCTGAGATGGCCAACACTTCCTCTGATACTTGACTGTTTCTCTAGGAAATATTCTGTGGAACAAAACACATGTCAGTCTTTAAACTTGACCAAATGTTTTCAGTGCATAATAAGTGGATATAAGTGGTTTCTTGATTGGTTCAGCCTCACTGGGAATTGTTGTTCATACCAAATGCCCTTCTTCAGTTTATCTCAAACAAACACAAACCTTTCCTGGCAAGAGTATGAAAAACACTGTGTTTTGGAATAGGAACCGTAGGCGGTGTGATTATTCTGGTCTTAGGCTGAATAGCTGCTGCTATGTGAAAATGTTGTACAGCAATGCAACCGTGAGTTTGTCCCAGACGTGTTACTCGGTGTCCTTCCCATGGGAGAGTGTCTTCACATTATCAAATTGGAGTCATTTATGTTTATTCAGGCTTCACACATGCTGCAACTTGATGCAGACACACACACACACCCATTCACACACACACACAGACACACACACTTTGTCCTTTTCCTCTGTTTTATTACATTGTCCTTAAACTGGGTAACTTTTTAAAGGAGCAGGACATTTGTGGAGGATGTCACCAATACTGTCTCAGGAGAACAGATTTTTCTGAAGGGAGACAACGTCTATTGTCTCATTGCAATTTAGAGGTGATTAAATTATACACATCCCAGAAAAATGAAAGGATTTTGCTCTCACCTTCCTCTTCCCTCAATCCCTCATGGGCTGTGTGGGCTTTTTTATGGTTGTGAACAGGGCTGTGTATGCAGATAAGTGCCTGGAAAACATACACACATGACACAAAAGCTCCCAGTGGGGGTCCGATTAGTGGGCTATAGAAGGTATTGTCTCTTGCCAGCCAGGATCAAGAGATTTGTTACTATATCGGAGGAAATGCTGATACTGCAGCCCATCGGATTTGAGTATTTTAGTCTAAAATAGAATTTGGATGGAGTAGCTGTATAGTGAATGAGAGTGAGTGAATTCTGGACAGCAAGGGGTTGTTAGGTGGAGTTATGACACTCAAAATAAACCTACAGTCTGTGGAGTAGATTGTGGTGAGCGTCAGCATGTCTCAGGACCATGTGGCAAATGGCGAAAATCTGAAAATCTGAACTTCCATTTAGAAGTCTCCAGAATTTTACTGGCACAGTTCAGAGGCATCACCTGCAAACAGACTCTTGTTGCATGATTCCAGCTGTCAAATATGTACTAAACTATCTATTGAGACCATTGAAATGATAAAAAAAAATGTTTTTACTGATGTTTACACATTTTCCCATAGACTTCCATTTAAACTCAGTTCTTTGTTCATCCAGTGGGGTCACCCCCAAGTAGCTATTCATATTTTCACTTCCTATTTAATTTCAGAAGGAACTCGAAATACTACATCCATTTCTTTATATATATTCTAGGTAGGGATGCACCGATATGACTATTTCCACCGATACCGATATCCGATATTAATATTGCTGCTATGGCCGATAACCGATATTTACCGATATCGATATATGTTTTTTAAAAAAAGTTTCTGAGATGATAAAAGTTTGTACAGAATGAAAATCATGCAAGCTGAATTTTTGAATGTCTTTCTTTATTTTCAAAACATGTTTTACCTCCAAATAACAAGGTCACATAAGACACAAGTAACCAACTACAAGTAAAGGTTTTTAGAAACCTTTACCACTTGTAGCAAGTGTGTAACTAAATTAAAGTACAGTTTAACTCCCTCAACTCACTAAACTCCTGTGAGAAAGTTTGGATCATAAATTACAAACATGAACATAAATAAAAATAATACCCTGCCAAAGTTACTGTAACCGAGATAAGGGCGTCTATACTGGGTACGTAAATAAAGTCAACAACCCTTCCTCCCGGCAACAACAACCGCGCCACTTCCCTTCACAATAAAACTACACAACAGATATGAGAAACAATACCTGACAAGCTCTACTAAGAGCTGCCATAATTAAAAAAAATCATGTTAAAATACTTTATCAAACGTGCCAGTATTCATGGCAACCAGATATTTATTCAATTGCAAAACATCGGAAAAGTAGCACCGACTTGGCAGGTTGTTGCGGGGTTCAATATGCGCTATCAACCGTCGGAACCCTCGGCTGGTCGTCAAGAGCAATCATTTCCATTACCTTGATCGTTATTGCCCTGGCCACTGTCTTCCTTTGGTCGAGTCCCAGCTGCGCTGCTTTCTTTTTGTCTGCTGCCTAATGTTACTAGCGTTAGCTTCCTGCCGTTGTTTGTGTACTTCTGGGTGGCGGTTTTTCAAATGACATGATCAAATTTGTGGTATTGAATGACTTGACGCGGAACCCTCCTCGACTTTGCAAGTGTTGCATAATGCTTTTCGCGTATCTTCTATTGACACCCTGAAAAATCGCCCACACCGCTGACATTCTCTCTCCTCCACACACACACACACACACACCTTGTGCTGCGCTTGCGTCACTGACGCTGTCCCCTTCCCGACACACATACACAAACAGCAATTAGACGGGTATAAACATCGGTTGTTAAAATCGGCGCAGTTTTACTCATTGCACCGATGCCGATATGTTAAAAAATGACGAACATCGGCCGATACCAATATTAATGCCGATATATCGTGCATCCCTAATTCTAGGACTCCATCCTCTCCCTTGTATCATACATTAGCAGAAAGCAAATGTGAGACAGATGTCAAACATACTATATTGAGCCTCCGTAGCCTTTATCTAATGGTTTGTTTTCACTGAATGTGAGGCAACTGATTGCACTACATCACTTGTGCTATTCGTGTCACTGGATTAGAACTGAGGAAACCTCTGGGATCATGAGAGGTGAAATGTGTGAAAAGCTGTTGCTTTCAATCCATTGACCTTTAGAGATATACTTGTGTTATCAACAGTGTCTCGTCGTGAACATACACAGTTGTCTGCCATTTGTGATATTCACAATTTACATAAAAATGAATGTGTACTTGCTGCTTTTGACTGATACCATGTAAAACATTTGCGTCATATGTGGTGGAAATGTACTTTAAATCTGCTTGTATGGAGTTGTCTGCACAATATCATCAAGCACATTTGCTAATCTGCAAAACTGAAATGCTCTTCTGAGCTTTGAAGTACGGAGCAGCTCTCTAGTTTCTCTTCCAGAAGCAATATAGCTGCATTAAAGCCTGACAGACAATCAGTGTGCGTGCGTGTGTGTGCGTTTGTTATGTGTGTGTGTGGCTTAGGGACTGTGTGGTGGCTGCAGGATCCTCTTAACGCGATTGTCGTGTGATCATTGTAACCAAACCACCCTCCCCCGCTCCTTCCCTCACACACACATTTGTGTGCTACCACCACAGCACAGGCAGAGACAGAGGCGTCTCTCTGGCTTAAACCATCGTATTCCCCTCCTCTTTACCACCATCATCACACACACACACACACTCATTCTCTCTCTCTTTTTCACAGACATCTTCCTCCAGACAGCCCTGTTGTTTGATTCCTCTGGGACAGCCTGGTCTTTAGTGCAGGCAGAGAACTGAGTCATGCTTTAGCATGGAAGGAGAGATGGTGAGAAGTGGAAAGCCAGGGAGGTGGTTGAGCAAGAGGATGAGCATATCCAAACATATTCCTCCCACTTTTCTTCCCCTTTGATACCATCATATTTTCTCTTAATGGGCTTCTCTTCTATTTTTCCCACCACATTCTGCATATGCTTCATTTTTACTGACATTTGGGGAATTTGGAGGATAAGTTATAATCTTGAAGTCTTTGTCAACCCAACTTTTGCAGTTTGGCTGAGCACACACTTTCCCAGCAGAATATTTCCCAGGGCATTACACTTCCTCTGTCAACTTGTTTTCTTACCATGAAGAATCCTGCATCTCGTCTTCAGGGAAAAAGACACACCGGCACCTGTCTGTCTACAGGAAATACAACCAACCTTCATCCAGTTCTACAATCATGTACCTAAAGCCAGTGTTTTCAACAGTCTGCAGCCCCATATGCAACAAGATGTCATGAACTGTAAACCAAGATGGTCCAACGCAAAGCGTAAAATACAACATATTAACAAAAGAAGTGACAGTCATGACATATGTGTTTCCATACACACACTGACATAAATGCTAAATTTAGAAGTTAAAATGGTGACATTAACAGGTAAAAATTGACAGGCAAAACAACACAAAAATAGAAGAGCAACAACTTGATGGTTTTAGAGAATGAAAGTTCATTGTTAATAATATAAACAAGAAATAAAGAAATGGGTAGATTGTTCCAGTCAGAAGGAGCTTTATTTTAAAAGGTACATCTGCCAGTTTCTGTGAAAGTCTATGGAACAAATAAGAACCTGGTTGTGGTCGCTGAGTGTGTGTCTTAGTGTATAAGGAGACATGATGTCACTCGATCCTTTCGGTTGACTGTCTTTTTGCTAATGGCAACATAGCAAAAATGAACAGTTGTAAAACATGAATTATGCAGGACCACATAATATTTAGGTCTTCCTTAAAGATGAGTTATACATTCTACCTGTGACCTGGCGAGTAGAAATAACTTAGGCCAGTGTATGTACTGTATGTCACTTCAGGCAACTGTTTTTACACATGACCAGACACTGACATAGAACCTACATCTGACTTGAGCCTGAGGGAATGTGGAAACATCATTGGCTATAACACCACAAAATTGCTATAGGATACATAGAAATTGTAATGATGAGAGGAAGCAGGAAGATGTCCTAATGGGTCTCAGATGCTGTGACTGTTGCCTTCCACTATCATTCTAGTGACAGCATCTCATGTCTGTGATGTAGGGCCATTATCTGTTGATGTTAAGGACTCTTATCTCGATATTAATGGCTTTAGTTTTGTTCTGGATATTGATAATACATGGAATCCAGGTCTGCTTGTAGATCCAGACTCCCCATTAGATCATTTTTTGTGTGAAAATATCTGGTGCAAAAAATCTTACCTATACAATAGGCTACATTGTCTCATATGAAAGCACAGAGGCAAGAAAATATTGCATTTCATGCACCAGTTCACCAAAAAATCATATGGCTTCAGAGTGAGTCAAATCAAAGGTGAATGGACATGCATGTATAGGAGGAACATGTGTACACACATTCATGAGTGTACTTCATGTGCAAACCGTCATACATGAAAACACACATAAATATGCTCCATGGGAGTCGCATCACATGCAGTAATCACTGTGGATCCTTGTGTGCGTCACTCTGCATGTCATGGTCAGGCCATCTAAAGCCCTGGAGAGCAAAGACTCACTTTCTCTGTCACTTTTCTCCTCCCATCTCTTCACTCGGCTTTGGCTTTGTATCTTTTAACCATGCGCTCACACTGTCAGCAGAGTTATTATTGGAGGGTAATTAGTTCCTTCAGAATGTCCACTGCTTGCTCCCAGGCTCATCCTGTTAAGCACATACGTGATCAAAGAGCTTCTTAGAGGGAAATAGTCTTTTTTGCAGATTTAGCTTCTGTAGCCAATGAGAGACGGACTCACTGTTTGGCTTGTTAATACCAAATCAATGTTGCTATTTAAGTGTGAAATGCATGACTGCTTGGCTTAATTGACTTTAGCCTTGGCTTGTCACTTTGTTAGCACATCTGGAATAAATGCATACCCAGAGAAATGGTCACGAGTGTCCAGCTGATTTCACGTCACCATCAGAAGCTTAACAACGTTTTACATTTATTTTACATGATACAAGTCGATTAATCGAGAGAATAATCGACAGATGAATCGATTATGAAAATAACAGTTAGTTGCAGACCTAATTGAGACACCATGTGGTTGACAGCCAGTACAGTGTGTGCATGGTTGCAGATGTAAGTGGATGTCACACTGGCCAAAACACTAAACTCTAGGCTTCAAAATGGGAGTTTACAAAAATCATGATTGGTCGACGACAGGCAGTCAAAGTCACATGCAGCATTAACTGAGGTTAAAGACCAAAGGTTGTAATTTAATTCCTTGAAATTAAAGCTACTTAAGATCAAGCAGAACAACGAAGGGGATTAAGTGAGTGTCTGTGCCAACACATGAAGAAGGAATAAAAAAAAAAGTTTTGTCACACTGAACAAAAGGTCCAATTAATGGACAGATTTTAATTGCTTTTGTTTTCCCCACAGCCAATTAGAGGCTTAAAGAAGGTTTGTACAGGGCAGCGAATCAGGGAGCAGTGGGCACTTTTTAAGGGCAGGTACCACGCCTGAAATTACAAAACTGTCTCTTGAGAAAGGCCTTTTCATTAAGCTTTAAGACTCAGCTCGTTGCTACAGGTGACCTCAGATAACTCTGTATGAGTGAGTTTGAAGCCACCACAGTATAGAACTTTGTATAACTAACTTTTATAACCCATACTGTGATGGAGCTAGAATTGATGGGTTTTATTTTTAGTTTATTTTTAGCTGTCAGCTTTTTCTTATACCCCAGATGATGTATTTGGTTTCCTTCAGAGAGATTAGGATGAAAGCAGTGAAAGTGTTTGGGTTAACGTACGTAACAGGAAACAAATCTGTGCAACCACATTTTGCTACAGCAACTTGTTCACATTTTAATCTTGACCTCACGTGGGTCTAATTGTTTGGAGATATATATGGTCATCATCCATCCATCCATCGTCAACTGTTAATCCGAGATAGGGTTGCAGGTGTAGCAGCTCTAGCTAGAGGACCCCAAACTTTCCCTGACCACATCTTCCAACACTGACTGGGACTGGGTTGGCACTCCCAGGTTAATAAGGAGATATAATCTCCTAAGTGGTCTGTTTCCACGCAAAGGAGCAGGGGCTCTGTTTCTAGTCTCTCCTGGATGACTGAAGTTCTCTTTCTATTTCTAAGGGAGACCACCAATCGCCTTCCTGAGAAAACCCATTTTTGGCCACTTGTACCCACAATCTTGTTCCCAGGGGATTGACGAGGAGATCGAGAGCTTTGCCTTTTGACTTGGCTCCCTTTTTGTCACAACGGTGTGGCGGAATTAACGCAATAGCACGCCGGCCAATCTCATGCTCCATTGTTCCCTCACTCGTGAACAAGAATCCAAGACACTTAAATTTTACTTTTTACCCCATGTGTGTTTTCAGTAAAGTTATTGTCAGGGTCTAACATTAATTGTCAGGCTTACAATTTAGATAGCCCCACAAAATAAACAAACAAGGGATACAATTTGATTACATTGTTATTTCCCCTGCCATAACAAGTCTGATTTGTGAACATAGAGGAAATGAACAAGTCGTTCAAAATGAGAAAGCAGACTGTAATATGATATTTACTGTATGTCTGCAAGATATTCATCTGACTGTATTCCCAACTGCAATAAGTGGAACTGCTATAGGGCTTCTATTTATATATATCTGTTTTGTAAAAGGCGATACTGTGGAGTATGTGGACGTTGAGTGGAGACAGTCATAGTTTCGGGGACTGAGGTCGAAGACCAAAGACACACACATGGTTTCTCTGAAGAAATGAAATGTTTTATTTACAAAAACAAAACTGGAGGAATGACACTGAATTGAAAACAAGTATGACAGTAGAGTTTTACTGATTATTAAACCAAATATAGGTTTTAAATGCCTTGTAGAGAAATGACTTACTCACGCAGCAAGAAAGTATTCCATTAAAGGACAATGTTTTATTTAGATGTTGTCAAAGAAACAAACCTTTCCATTGAATGGAGCTATTAGTGTGTACTGTATATGGGTCAAGCAAGTTTTACCCTTTTGGTGAAGCGCACTCTCTGTAATGGTTCACACTGCTCGCTAAGTGCAAGTTTGATGGTCTGGGACTGTGTTGAATAATAAGTGCATCACTTCTTGACCTGAAAGGAGAGACTGGCCTCTGCTTTTTTTATTTTGAAAATGTATTAGTCAGTTAAAAATTCAAGAGCGCACCAACTGTCAATGTTTTAAATGGCTGACTTTGAAATAATTAACAGCTGCTCTGTGTTTATTTACCACTGCGTGGACAAAATGGCGATTGAAGCTTAGTGCTGCAGTGATTCCGAGGTTGTTCTGTTGGCGTGAGTGTTTGCTGTCCCTCATGGGGATGTTCTGCTTGCACAGACGTGGATCCATGTGCCATGCCAGGCCTCAGTGTTAGTTGGAGTTCTCGACAATATAACCTTCAATCCATCCTCACAAAGGGCACAAACACTTGTGCAGACTGATGCAGGAAAGAATGCATTATTTTTCACCTTCAGTGTTTTGTCAATAGAGATCCATTAAAAGCTTTCAAACTTTGCCTTTATTTTCATCCCTCACAGCCGTCTATCCAGAGCATTCCAGGGCAGAGCGACATTGATTAAATAGTTAAAGGGTCATTTAATCTAAATCAACATAAAAACTAAACTAAAATAAGCTTCATTTCATTTCTTTAATTAATATTGAATACAGGTTCAATTCTCTTGCAGTTATGGTCTCAGCACAGTTCTCAGCCTCCATGTTTTAACATAATACAGTAAATGTAAAGTGACATTATTTTGCTTTTATCTGTGCCATTATGTTGTTTTCCAATTGCTTATTTCCCTCTCCTTCCATTTCTTCTCCCTCTTTGTTTAAATAGGCTGCCTTTCATCTAAAGCAGAGGACAGATTATTTCGCAGGTTGTTCCGCAGGTACAACCAGTTCATCCGACCAGTGGAGAATGTATCTGATCCAGTTACAGTGGAGTTTGAGGTCTCCATATCTCAGCTGGTAAAAGTGGTAAGAATAGGCTGTTGTCTATGAAGAGATAATCAAGTTTCATAAAACCCACATACGTCATTGCATTTATCCAAATCTCTTTAACTCTCGTGACTAATTTGTCCTTTTTGTCCTGAAAGGATGAGGTGAATCAGATTATGGAAACCAATCTGTGGCTGAGACATGTGAGTGACGTTTATCTACATGTGAATCTAGTCTGCAACGTTATTTGTACACAGTCACTTACATTTGTTTTGGGTTTTTTTAAGGTGTGGAACGACTACAAGCTGAAATGGGCTCCTGTTGAATATGATGGAATTGAGTTCATACGAGTTCCCTCCAATAAAATTTGGAGACCAGACATTGTTTTGTACAACAAGTAAGTTTTTCTCACAGACAGCCAGAGGTGACGTTTCTTTGGGCAAAAGTTTTGTGAGGAAGAAAGTGTGGTGGTTTGTATTATTATCACCCACCATAGGTAATATTTGTAACATACAGTATTTCATAAGAGTACATTTTGTTGTTACTCTTTCTCCTGATGCTGTTTATTAATATTCAGCACCTTTTGACATTTCGACTTTATTGATGTAATTGCTATTAAAGCTGCAGTGTGTAAGATTTATGATAAGTGATCTACCTATGGAGACCACAGTGTTTTTACTTTAGCCCACAGTGGACAAACTAAACTAAAATGTAGACTTTAATGATAATTGGGGGGAAGAGTGAGGTGAACGGTATTTAACTGCAACATGCCACTTCACCAAAAGATGTTGCTGTAAATGAAATGACATTTACATCTCCTTGGAAATCCTCTTTCATAGTGCTGTGGGTGATTTCCTTGTGGAAGACAAAACCAAGGCTCTGCTGAAGTTTGATGGCACCATCACCTGGGTTCCTCCAGCTATCTTCAAATCCTCCTGCCCCATGGACATCACCTACTTCCCCTTTGACTACCAGAACTGCTCCATGAAGTTTGGCTCCTGGACTTACGACAAAGCCAAGATCGACCTGGTGCTCATTGGCTCAAAGGTTAGGGCAGGATTCTTGTGTATGACGTTTCGCTGCTTTGTGGATTTAGGTTCATTCTAAATAACTTTTCCACTGTGCATTTCCACAGGTCAACCTGAAAGACTTCTGGGAAAGTGGGGAGTGGGAGATCATAGATGCGCCAGGATACAAGCATGATATCAAGTATAACTGCTGCGAGGAGATCTACCCAGACATCACCTACTCCTTCTACATCCGCCGCTTGCCGCTCTTCTACACCATCAACCTGATCATTCCCTGCCTGCTCATCTCCTTCCTCACAGTGCTGGTCTTTTACCTTCCATCTGACTGTGGCGAGAAGGTGACCCTGTGTATCTCTGTCCTCCTCTCGCTCACTGTATTCCTACTGGTCATCACTGAGACCATCCCCTCAACATCACTCGTCATCCCTCTGATCGGCGAGTACCTCCTCTTCACCATGATTTTTGTCACGCTCAGCATTGTGATCACTGTCTTTGTGCTGAACGTCCACTACCGCACCCCCATGACTCACACAATGCCAGAGTGGGTGAGATCAGTGTTCCTTGGGGTGCTGCCCAGGGTGATGCTGATGAGGCGGCCAATCGACCAAGGCTGCTCCTCTCCTGCTATCACTGCAGGAACAGGAGGAGGAGAAGGACGAGAAGGGAGCAGTGGAGGAAAGAAGATAAGGAAAAACAGCATACTAGGTGGAAGTAGCTCAGGAAGTGTTAGTATTGGAGGTTTAACTGGGGGTGTGAGCTGTCCATCGCTGGATGGTGGTGCAGGGGGAGGAGAGTCCAACTCAGCCGGTGGTTCCATGAACTGTGTGGAGTACGGCAAGATGAACCACAACATGAAACGAAATATAAACAGGAGGTGCCCTTATAGAGGCAAGGAGGTGCCGACTCCTGTCCCTCCTTCAATGGTCCCCCCTCCTCCCCCTCCTCCTCCTCCTCCTCCTCCTCTCCCTCCTCAGGGATCTCAAACCCAGGGGCCCCAGGAATCAGAGCCCCCCAAACTACCCAGGACCAAGGATGTCTCGTCACCTGTCAATGCAGTTGTGGCCTTCTCCGTGGTGTCGCCAGAGATTAAGCAGGCCATCGAGAGTGTGAAGTACATCGCAGAGAACATGAGAACACGCAACAAAGCCAAAGAGGTAAGCCCAAGCAGGGACTTTTTTTATGTCATTTTTGTCACATTCATTTTTGGAATAATAGCAGAGGATTTTTTTTCTTCCCATGAAATATAAACAAACTGCCAGGGAGTGTATTGTATTGAGTGTAATGTAAAAAAGAAAAAAAGAAAGTGTCGAGTTATATGTGAATTAGGCAAATGTTTGTCACTCGCTCCTCATAGTCACTGACTATCATGTTGTAAGTGTCCAGAAGGAAGGTGAATGTGTGGAATGAAAAAGAAATATGGTAATACTTGGTCAATATAGTCACAATTTTGTTATAGGGCACTAAAATTATGGCTGTAGAATCTTATTTTAATCGTAATTGCAAAGAAATACCCAAGAAAAATAACAATAGAAATATGTGTGTGGGACCTACATAGGATAACCTTAGTTGTAATTAAGTTGACTAGTAATTATCAATGTTGAATTACAAATGTTTTAATATAGTAAAGGTATTTCACTGGTGGTAGCCTATAGTACCTTTCATTACCAAGCTATTACCTGCAGTAGTACTATTATTATCCACTTATTACAACTGTTATTATAAACTAGAAATTGCATTATAAATAGGTATTACCTATCTGTTACAAAACTATACCATAATATTACCATGTTGTTGTTGGTTTTACTTCGCTGACATTATTTTATGTACATAAAAATCATGACCTATCGTTGCTCAAAAGAGACAAAAACATGATCCCAAGTGAAGGGATAGACACAATCTTTCGGGCCAAAACCAGTACTGGACTTTAACCTTGTGCCTTAAATTAACTATATACTATCTCTAATTCAAGTCTCAACTCTCAAAGCTATTATTCACCTTGTGGAGACCTTTATTCCTCCCCTAGAAAC
The DNA here is from genome assembly GCF_958295425.1 of Solea solea. Taxonomy (NCBI): domain Eukaryota; kingdom Metazoa; phylum Chordata; class Actinopteri; order Pleuronectiformes; family Soleidae; genus Solea; species Solea solea. The sequence goes on along the minus strand of NC_081147.1, from coordinate 15,752,631 downwards.
GTATGAATAGACCCACCCACACGTACACACAGCAGAAAATATACTGCATGTGTTATCTCAGTGTGGGAGTTTCTACTTTGCTTAGTAAATGGTGGAGAAACCATTTAAACTAAGCTATAAAAGGAGTGTAAAGCTGCTTGTTTGTTTCAGAGACGGAGCTTTTTGTTTGTCCCCCTGCACACCCTGCATGCGTCCGATATGTTTGTTGCCTCGGCTCTATCTTTTCTTAGCAAAGCTGAGATCTTTCTCTAAAGCATTGGAATTGCCATACGGCCTCCTCTATAGGCACACACAGGCATCATGGTCAGTGCAGCCATGATCGGATTGTCCACACCTGAGCGATCAAGGAATGCACACACAAGCTGTGCACACGCTGACAATAGCCATATGCGTGCTGCTTCCAGGCTATTTCGTACATATCAAATTAAATCAAATCAAATTTTATCTGTATAACAACAAATCACAACACTCATTATCTGATTATCAAGGCAGTGTACATAGTAAGGCAGAAACCATATGATAGGGAGAGGAGAAGAGAAACAGTTCACACAATGAGCAGGCACTTTGTGTCAGTGGAGAGAAAAACCAGGAAGAAATGTCCGACAGACTCAAGGATGTGCAGCCATCTGCCTCATCCAGTTGGGGTGAAATGAACAATGGGGGAGAGAGGAGAGGCAGGGGAGAGAAAAGGTTTAAAATAAACATAAGTAACTCTTGGTGTTTTTCTTACTGCAGTCTGAAGTCTGCAGTCTGTTATGTCCGTCCTATTTGTCCGTCTTCTGACAGTGTTCTATGATGAACAATATTGATGGCCTCCACTTTGTTGGCTATTTTAATGAAGTCACCTGAATCTAATCCTGAACTTAAGGTTGTGGGGAACATTTCAGGGGAGAGTTTCATGTTATTCATGTGAATTTTCTTATTTTCACACACTCTTAACTCCCTCCTTTCCTCTCCTCAGGTGGAGGACGACTGGAAGTATGTTGCCATGGTCATTGATAGGATCTTCCTGTGGGTTTTTGTGACAGTGTGTGTGCTGGGAACTGTCGGACTCTTCCTCCAGCCACTCATCAGCTTCCTTAAATGAAATACTTTGTCTTTGTCCTGTCTCTTTTCTCTCTCCTTCTTGTCGACTTGTGTCTGTCTCTGTAACACACTTCCACTAGTGTGGGATTTATCTATCCTGCAGCTTTTTCACATCAAACCCTGGGCTGTCTTCTTTCTCCATTTCAATTTTTTGTCTCCCCTCCATCTGTCCTCTTCTCCGGGACTACATTGTCCACCATACTATTTAGCCCTCAGATGTCTGTTTTGACTTACCTGCATTTCCCCTATCCGTCCCCTTTCTTGTCCCTTCAATGTGCATGCAATGCTGTCATACACTCGTTGGCTTTTATTTCAATCTTTAGTAGAAGTGATTTTCCCATCTGCTCTCCTCTCTTTCTTCTTCCATTTTTCACCTCTCAGCAGCTTTTCAGTTTACAGTCATCTCCAAAAATCACATCCTTAATTTGACCAGATATTTGGTCAAATCTGGTCAAAAAGTCTGTTTTGTTTTGTTTTAGAATCTGTTTTATTTGTTTTATTGCCAAGGAGGTATTGGCATAGAAAGAATTTTCTTTGGGGCAATATCACAAAAAATATATATAAAGGTGAAAAAATATGACTTACGTTGCCTAGATCAGAAACAATCATCTAGAAGATTTTTGAGACAATTTAGTAGCAATTTTCTCAAACTTTTATGTCTTCCATCCCCTTTAATATACTATTTAACAATCAACCAACAATTCTCTCAATAAAGTGGCAGCACCCTATTGTGCTTTCTTTTTTCTTGTCTTTTAACTCTTGGCATCAATATGTTTTTGCATTATTGTAAGTCCAGATTATGTTGATTTAGTATGTACACAAATAAGAAGGAACAATTCTGAGGGGAGATTTATCTATAAAATCTAAAAGTCTGCAGATATGGCCTCTTAGTATGAGCTAAAGAGCACAGTCGTGTGTGATTTCCACAGTAAGGTTAAATAAACAACAAGGACAATGGTCAGGTGCATTCATGAAAAACAAATCAACAAAAATCAACAAAAATCAACAATGTCGGAAAAATAATTGCAAATTGTCTGGAAGGAGAACGTCTTTTTTCCCTAAAAGGCAAAGGCAGCAGGTTTATTTGTATGGCACATTTCAACTCAGTGTGCAATACGTAGTTAACAGTTAAAAAATGGACATTTTTAACAACACCTTTTTATAATAATTTAAAAAAGTATAGAAAACATATAGAGAAAAAACAAAAAGGTAGACTAAAATAGACCATAAAATATGATAAAATATTGTTCTATTTTGGCTTCTCTGTCTCTAGGGGTCATCACAGCGGCTCATCTGCTTTTTCAGTGATCCACATTTGATTTGGCAGACATTTTTTTTACCCTATCCTGATGAAACACTCCCATTTATCCAAGATTGGGACCAGGACCTTGCTTAAAGGTACCTTTTAAGGTCCTTGACCTGATTCGAACTGGCCATCCTCCGTTTACAAGTTCCCTTTCCACTAGGTCATCGGCTGCCCAGCATTAAACAATCATTTATTTTAAAATGATTAAAAGAACGTACAGTGCAAGTGAAAGATTATTAGTTCTTTAGTTCTTAAAAAGCTCAATCATAAGCATATGAAAATGGTAGCTTGTTCCAGTTGTGTGCAGCATAACAGCTAAATGCTACTTCACCGTAAACTTTCTAAGTTTCAGCTTGGATTTAAAATTGCACCTAATTCATTACATCTCAACATCATCACCTTGAACCTTGATGATTACATCTAAAAATACATGTGTTAATTTACAGCACTTATATTATATATTATATTATAATATATTAATATCATGAAAAACAGTGGACCCAATATCAAACCATGTGACACACCTTTTGATACACAGGAGGAGTAAGCCAATATTGTACAAAGCCAAGGCCAAAGGGTCAGCTGCAGCAAAACCTTTAATAAAAAAAATCTTTGCTTTCCAAAGCCAGAGTAATGTTGTAAAGAGACAACCTGAACAACCTGAACACCTTTGTGTTTTCCAATAGCACTTTGCTATCATTAGTCACTGCAATAAGACACTTTAGAGAAATGTGGACCAGTATGTCTTACTATAAATTTTAAATTAGACCAAACTATATTTTGATAACTGCTTATGATACTGTATGTATAGTCTTGTGATGTGAGGTGAGGTAATTTGAAGGGTGCCAACTTTCCTTCCAGCTTTTCCTCATGTCTCCATGTTTTCCTGTACATTCCTGTGTAAAAAGTGAGTTATGCATGACTTGTGAGAAGGACATACTGTGGCTTCATCCCTGATGATGATGACGATATTTTTTCCACATGTGGTCACTCCAAATAATAAGCACAACACGTCAATTCACAATATCAGTAATGTGTCGAACGCTTTAAATTGTAGATTAAACATACACATTGTAGATTAAACATGTAAAAAAAAAAAGGACTTTAAATGTAAAACTTGTTTTTAGAAATAAAGATGCTCTTGGACTCAAACTGTGTGGGTTTCCTCTTACCTACCTGTATGTCTTGCACGCAATATTACAATAATAATACAATAATAAGGTAAAATTAAACATAGATACAGATAGATCCAACATATTCTAGCTTCTCTCCTCAACACTTGACAAGACAGTTTTTAAGATTGTGTTGAGGTGGAAAGCTACAGAGAACTCAACAGTTAAAGTTACTAAAAGGAAGTATTATTTTTCATGATTCCTTCTTTCACTTCTTTTATTTTAATGTGAAACACACGAGCACAATGATCTGTCAGTGCCAGGCGGATAGTCTTGCTGTTTCTTGTGATGTAACAATATTTGACAAGTGTGTCCACAGTCCCTCCAACTTAGTCTTCTATATTAGTGCTCTGCACATATTAATATGTTTTTGATAACGACTCATGTAATTGATGGTCGCTATTTTTAACTGCGTGTTTCTTAAATAAGATTACCAATGTCAACTGAAATTGTGACCAGATGAGTGAGGATCCATGAATACTGCTCTGTCTGAATAGATGTAATAATTCTCTGAGCACCAGCTTCTGCAGGTCGTCTTTGTTCTGTCGTATGTAAGGCAGCGCTAATGAGGTAGAGCACATGGGGAAGGAGGTGTGAAAAGAGTAAAAGGTGGGTAGAAGTGCTCACTCCTTTGGGTTTAAGTCAGTTTAATATAACTCATTTGAATATGAAGAAATGTAAGGATTCTTCTTTTCTTTTTTTCTTCTGACACAAAGGGGCATTCAAATTAAACCACTTTCTAGGTGAGGTTTTAATTATTTTAAATATGTATTCACTCACTCATCAGAGTTCTTAATTCAACCTTTTATAGTTTAATTTATATAATATCATGTGGCATTGATTAAAAAAAAAACAAAGCCATTTCAGTGTGGCTGCCAGCAGTTTTAATTCAATTTGTAGATTGCAGACACACTTAGTCATTTTTGGTCAACAATTATATTTCCATGGGACATTCTTAATAAAAAATCAGTTTATTTCAAGGTGAATTTGGAGTGAAGACATGGAGTCAAACAGCAAAGTCAAAGGTCACAGGTGAGTCTGACTGTGCCTGTTAGCTTATACTGTATATGTCTGCACACACACACACAAACTAAAAATTTAGTGTGGTGAAGCAACAAAATGTAGCCTCAAGTCAGACTGAGTCTGTCTCTGGCTTTGAATCAGCCCACCCTGTGGCTCCCAGTGACTCAATTGCTCTTACTTAATCCCCACTTGTGTGCACTGAGTGAGTGTGTGCACATTGTTCTGTGAGCAAGTGAAGTGTGTGTGTCTGTTTCAGGAAGGACGGAGACGATAACACGAGTCACCTGAGGAACTGAGAGCGAGAGACAGAGGGCGAGAGAGTGAGATACAGTGACACTGTTGTCTGTGTGTCCTCCCCAGCACGGGTCTCGCTACGTGAGGATTATGGGATGGATGGAGTCTAGCTATGAATATGGAGATGCAGCAGCAGCAGCAGCAGCAGCAGCAGCAGCACAACAGCTCCACATAATATCCCATCAGTCCCGGTCTGCTGGCTAACAGGGTCACATCAGCACCTGGCTGTCACAGACACTCTGGTTATTCTTGGACAGTGTTTGCATGTTGGATTTTTATAAAGTGCCTCCAACTTAGATAGTTACCATTTTAGAAAGAGTAAATTTAGCTTTTGCTCCCAAACATACGTAGATGTCTTCTGAGGTGTCGATTTTAAAGTATGTTGAGAATTAAGCACTGGTTTGCTGCTTCTCTGGAGCTGCAGCCACTTTAATCTGAATTCGTAATGGTGCTGGGTATTTGAAAGCACTGTATCTTTTTTTTTTGAGTGATTGGACTTGAAGCACGCAGTGGCAGTCAGAGCAAAGCAGAGTACAGCAAAGCCTTTGGTACTAAATTGAGGGATAATACATTATTAAGCCATGCAGCCACATGGATGAATATTTTACACATTCCTTTCTGTTGACATCAACTCTTAGCATCCAGCTCCTGGACAGAAGAGCTACAGAATGAAACACATGGCACAGCTTATGTGTCTGCAGGATTTGATTTTTATCCTTTTTGGTACCGTGAAAATGAAATGACAAGTTTGTTCATGTTTTTTTTTACTCTTTAAAATCTTTTCACATGTGTCATGTGTCAATCTCACATGTATCTCTCCACATCCTTGCTGTCTTCTTCTATGTCTTTCTTTCTCCCTGTCCTTTTAATTTGAGTGTTTGAGGGACTTCAAGAATCAAGGATGTGATCGTGGGGCATCCGTAGGGAACCAAAAAGCACACTGAGAAAGGCCGTGGTGGAATTATAGGGTGAGATGGGGCATAACGCAGCAAGCGTGGATGGTGAATGAGGGTAGACTCTTGTGTCATCGGGAGCAGAACAGTATGTGCCTGCAGCCAGTCAACTGTGGATAAGTAAAGGAGACTCTCCTCTAAATAATTAATTCCAGTGGGAGCCTTCTGAACGCACACACACACACACACCCACACACACACATGCCCAGTCTGTTTCCTAAAGTAGAATACTAAAAACACACACACGCACAAACAGCTTTTACTCTGATAATTATTTTTAGATGGCTGAAGAAACATCGTCTTAGGCTCTTTTAGGTATTTTAAGAACAAATGGCACCAAAATTATAAGTTAACCTTTAGATGGAAACTGAGCCTCAGGAGCATCTCTCTGTTGCAATGCATCTTCTTTTGGTGTCTGTGTTAAAAAAAAGAAAAATATACAACAGGTTAATGGTGCTCTTCAATAAAATCTGTCTGATGTGTATTGCACTGACACATGCTCGCTATTGTGGAGTACATTTATCAGGATCAAGTATCAATCAAAAACAAGAAAAACTGTTATTAAAGGAAAAAAACCCTCACTGGGGTATAATTAAAGGCACAAGTTCAGCAGATCACAAACAAAACATTACATCTACAGAGAGATGAAAGAGAAGAACATAGAGACCACGAGCATGTCACAAATCAATAATGTAAATAACAATTACAATCATCACTATTATCTTCATCATCTCATCCAGGGTGTGACAGGCACTATACTGCCATCTGGGATGGACAAGCCGTTGATGAAGGATGGATGAGGATAGTAAGTAAGTCTGGTGCTGGACTGCTTTTATGGCAGCAAGTCTCAAGAAAAGTCTAACGATTAATGAGCGATTGCCTTGATTACCTTCCTCTTCCTCTGTCCTCTACCAGACAGTATTGTGGCTGTTTCTTCTGTAATGAGATCTTAGATGTTGTACCTGGAATCAACTGGAGCCTCACTCTCAGTCTTTGGGCCAGTATAATGTCTGGTTGCTTATTCATCACCAGTTTGTCAGTCTGAGGTGGGCTCACTAGTCTTTGATCTCCCTCATCCTGCTTAGTGTACTGCTTCATGATGTTGGATATGGCGTGAAACCCTCTGTACACTGTGAGGAGTCTTGATGTCAGTGGCTTCTATCTTCACCTTTGGGCCTTTTCTAGAATTTTTAACCTCTTACTGTCACATGAAGGAAAGCAGTTTGATTTATTTTTTTGGGGTTGGAACAGCTGTCTATTTTTGCATTTGCTGTTGGCACAAACTGTAAATTACAACTCGGAGTAATCCAGCTTTCCGTTTGCTTATACAACAATGAGCTCAGTGGAGTCAAGACTTTTCTGACGCCACAGCAGCAGCTTAGTGTTGGCAGCGGGTTACATGTTCATGTGACATGTTGCATATGTGTGTGCGTGACAGAAGGTGCCTCATTAACTGTCCATCTTCTCCAGAGGCTACTGAAGGTTACGTAACACATTTGTGATTCTGGATTCTAGGAGATCATACACATGTCCAGCTTATATGCATAAATACGCACACACACGCACACTGGTTCCCATGACTATAGAGACTTACTCTAACCTTAAATTACACTATGGGGACTTGTTTTTTGTGCCTGTAAGGAAGACAAGTCCCCATATTGTGACTGTGTAAACAGATTTAGGTCCCCACAACATGAGTAATACCTGGAACACACATACACACGACCGGCGTTATCTGAAGGAGACAGAATTGTGACACCGTCCTGAGAGCTTGAGTTTCAACAGTCTGTGCCCTTTTTTTCTTTCCACATCAGAGGAGGTATCACGTTACAGGTCAATACATATTTTTCGTGCTTGTATGTGCTAAGTAAGAAACTGACATCAGTGGCTGATTTGACCCTGGAACTCCTCCAACCACTTTCCTTTCCTTTCCAATTTTCTCTGATCTTTTCTATACAGTATTTTGCTACTGCAGTTTTTTGGTATCACAGTACCATCATAGTACAAAATGAGTCAACCTTTGCAATATTGATATTAAGTGTCAGATCACATGCCTGGTTTTGATTTAATTAATTTGTTTTCTATTGATATTTCTAACCTTACATGTTTTCCCTAAGTATGATAACATTGGTGGGCTAAAGTGTGAGTATTCTCCTTCAAAGATTGTGTGAGGTTAGTTTTTCTTAGAATCCCCCTCCTCCTCCTTTATCATGTTTTTTTTTTAATCCTTACAATAACAGAGTAAGATTAAAAAAATACAGGCCTTGGGAGATTGAGAGATTTTTCTCTTTGATAAATATTTTTGCACTCAAATTATGCAGCTTTTAGATTATGAACAGCAGTTTAGAAACTGCCAAACAGAGGAAGAAGGAAAACACTAACTCACACAAACAACTGGTCATCATACACACACAGATCCTCCTTTACTTTCTTCCTTTTTTCTCTCCCTCACTAGATACAAAAACAAAAAAAATAAACAAACAAACAGAAAAACCTACTGTCCAGCTGATCTCAGTCATCGAGGGAAAAGGACCAGCAGGTTTCCAATCTGAGACAATTTGCGAATTGCGAATGATCATGGGACGATCTCTGAGGCAGCAGCTGCCTGCCCCACATCTTCAAGTGGAGCAGAAAATCAGGATAATATCATTGTGATAATCATCCTCCCATTATCCCATCACTTCAAACCATGGAGGAGAAGGAGGGTAGGGGGATAGGGGAGCACCAAGCCAGTGCTGGCCCAAGTCTTAATGGGGCTGAATTTGGGGCCCACTTCCACCACCTCAGAGTGCTTGGAAATCTGAGGGCAGTAAAATCACAAAACTGTCCTTGTTTTCAAAGTGAAGCACGAAGTGTGATGATACTGATACTGATAACTTTAAATCAGTTTCATGATTTTGGGTTTTAAAACTTGTAAGAGATGTGCAAATTTAATGAGCAAACCTGCAACTCCAAAATAAACAGTATTCTGTTATCTGAATATACCTAAAGACATCTAGATTTCTTTGATATGTTAAAATGTGGGCCCCTGGTGATCTGGGGGCCCCGAGGAGCCGCTTAGTTCGCTTATGCCTTAGGCTGGCTCTGCACCAAGTATTGGGGCCAGAGCATGCGTCAGAGTGAAGTAAGTGGAGGAGAAAAAAAGGAAAGAAAATGTGTAGCATACGCCTGGTTAACACAACAATATACTGTATTTGTTTGTGTTTGAGGATGTGCTGGTGTCTTTGTTCACATGTTCTTCATGTCTCTTTATTGTTATTATTCTTATTCTGAAAACATAAAAACACAAGCACTGTAACTAAAAACGATGTCTGATAATCCAAGTTTATGGTCATCATGTCGAAACCATCTCTGGATTTTATTTGTATGCTGTTGCCCACATAGTAGATTGATCAGTGTTGTTTGATGCACTGTGTTCAATATACATTTATAGCAGTAAACTATGCAGCTTTGTTGTATCTGATTTGGAGAAACCGGTCAGTAGACTCCAAAACCTTGTAAAAAAGCCTGGAGTCTTATTTTTAAGTGTGTGCAGTTGTCCATATACTGTTGTAACTATGGACGTTTTTATTCCAATAAAAAAACACATCATTATACAAAACACAAACCTGGAAAAACATCATGGCTACCCAAAGTGTTTTCCATTCCAAAATAAGCAGTAAAACTGCTCCGTATCTTATCAACAGCGTTCGTCTCACTTGCTGAGTCGGTTGCCAGTTGGTAGAACAGGGAATATTTTGCAGCACACGTACTTCTCAGCAGAGATTTATGAAGCTGTCATTACTAGGTACAGACATTTAAACATAATAATGTCACCACAAATCTGAAGCTCTTTAACACTTGAATACAATCATGAGCAGGGGAATACAGATGGGCAGACAAGGGAGGAAAGTTCCGGGAGAGTAGATCTTTATTGCCATCGTAACTCACACACAATTGTACAGTGCAGAGAGATGCGATTTCACAGCTCTTTTTAGACGCTCGGAACAGTTGGACAAAGTTAGAAATTAATCGGAAATCCTAATTAAATTAAACTCACTAAATGTGCAGTGCAGCCCAGATGCAAGATATTCTGTGCAATATTGTTGGGGAAATGACAAGTGAATGTGCAGTACAATATATTGGAACAGAGGATACTTTTACTTAGCAGCAAGTGACAGTGACAAAGACACACATCATTTTATTAGTGTTACAACAAGGCCACAAATCGCTGCACATTAAAACAAAACAAAACTGTATTTGTCACATAAAGGTGTAGTGTAAGCACTCTTGCCTTTGCAGCAAGAAGACCCAGGTTCACGACCTGGTCGGAACAAAGGCCTTTCTGCATGGAGTTTGCATGTTCTCACCATGTATGTGTGGGTTTTCTCCAGGTTCTTCAGTTTCCTCCCACAGTCCAAACACATGCAATATGGGGATTGGGTAAATTGGATACTCTAAATTGACCGTGAGTGTGAGAGTGGGTGGATGTTTGTTTCTTTGTGGCCCTGTGATGGATTGGTCATCTGTCCAGGGTGTACCCCACCTTTCACTCTATGTCAACTGGGATTGGCACAGCACCCCCCCCCACGACCCTCATTTGGAGGATAAAGCAACAGAAGATGGATGGATGGATTGTTTCTAAAGGAGTGCCTTTAGTGGAGAAAGGTGATGCAGTGTTTCCTATGGATGCCGTTCCAATCCAAATGGGTGCCGTTATGAAGTTCCCTACTGTCCCCACATGACAGTGTCCCAAAGGGTGTCCTTAGAGGAAATGATATTCCGTGCTGTATAGAAAATGCCAATTTGTGATAGAACATGATGCTGTGCTGTAACGGATGTCCCTGTATAATATACACAGGTGTGTGAGGATGTGGATAGTTAGGATACTAGTGGTGCCTGCCCCACCTGTGTGCAGTGGGTGCCCTGTTAAGTTTTTCCTCCGAAATGTCTGTGCACGCCACTGCACAAATAAATCACATTTGTAGAAAATCATGCTCCAGATCACCGGTGATGACATGTCGTCAGAATAGTAAAAAAATAACCTTACAATTGAAACATTCCAGAGATAAGAATAAAACTTGCTCTAAGAATTCAAACCAGTTCTTAAACTTCCAACCTCCCCCTCCTCCGTCCCCTCCCTCTCCCTCTCCTCTTCCAGAGAGCCGCCCCGCTGCCTGACAGCCGCTCCCCGTGAGTGACGCCCCGGCAGGAGCCTCATCAGTGTCCACACACACCGGCCACATGCTGCGTCGTTTCCTTACCCTGTGTTCGCCGGCAACAGGAAGCCTGTTTTCCGCATTTTTCCTGCCATTTCGGTTCACACACAGCAATCTTCTTCAGTGGGTAGCTCTCGATCAACAGCACGCGCCACCATCATGAAGTTGGTGTTCCTCCTCCTCTTCCTCCTCTCGTGGATCTTCTGCCCGCTGTGTCTCGCCAACATCGACGGTAAGAAAACTTGGTTTACGCGCAAATGTCCCTCAAACTCATTTCTCATTTGTGGACTGCTGTTGATAAAGTTACTCTTACTTTGCATTCATGTGTCGTAAACTCCATGCTTATACTTTATATATACGTTGCCCTCTTTGTGTGTCTTTTATATTTAATTCAATCAGAAATTGTTAATGTTTATTCTCTGCCTACATTCATTGACAATAACGAAATGGGAATTGTTTAAAGCAGTAATAAGCATCACTTACTTCCGTCATGACCAGTCTCTGTTTCTGCTGAAGTTTGCTGTTCAGGAGACAAAACTGGAACACAAGAGTCAGATGTCACTGTCCACCTCTCTGCAGCACACACACACACATGGATATTAAATAGCCCACTAAACACTTCCAAGTCCAGTAGGTTGATATAAACAGATGTGAAACCAGCAGCAGGTTAAACCACACATTAGCTCCCATGTCTAATTGTATGATTATCTCTTATCAATCTCATAATCATCAGCTTTTATTTCTGTCGCTGCCAACTGTAACCCAGTTACTCTGTCTCAGCTCCTCCCCACTCAACTGTCTGCAGTGCATCATCAGAATCTCCTCATCCTCTCATCTAATACTTGCCTCAATACTCCGAGACAGTGAGGGGGTGAATATCTACACATGGATGGAAGTAGTGCTGTACCCGTTCAACATTTGCCTATTTTATCTCTTGTATTTTTTATCCAAACAACATCAAAGTTGATACTGTACACACGTGTGTCTTCATTCAGTCACCTGCCAAGTTTTGAAGTTGGACAGTTATGGTATTAATAGACAGACAGACATTCCTTGCATTAATGGATAGATTATCTGGATAAAGTGTGACAGAACCTGCATTATATGCTCTAGTTGGCTTTTGATTTTCAACTATATTTCAAATGAGATAGTTGGATTTGACCAAATTTGTGAAAGCTAATTTCCACTCTCACAAACTACTCATTCTACAAGTCTGATGCACAAGATACATCAGTTCTCTCTCTCTCTCTGTCTCTTATGTGCACTGTGCACATGACGATCACTGTGAAAAGTCAAACCAATGTGAAAGTTGTTTAACTGATGGTCAAACATAATGAGCAGAACCACAGCATGGTTGAGGGTCAAAAGAACACTTGATTACATGTAGTTATTTACTTCTTACCAATTGCCACTGAATTGGCAGACACAGGATGTTATTGGTGGAAGATTGACTGTAACAATGAATATTTCTCCCGCTTTATTGCAGCCAAAAGTGAGTTTGTGTCCTTGGCGGAGATGGAGGATGCTCTGCTGAGGAACCTTTTCCAAGGTTACCAGCGCTGGGTCAGGCCCATCCTACGAGCCAATGACACAATTAGAGTTCGCTTTGGACTCAGGATCTCTCAGCTGGTTGATGTGGTGAGGATGAACACACACACTATCACGAGATTATTCATCTCCTTCTTTCATTTCCAAACAACTATGTCTCAAACCCCCTCCCCCCATCAAAACTATTTTTTGTCAAAGTTCTTGATTTTAAACAATTTAATTTAATACATTTTTATGTTCGCTAAACACATAAGAGCTCATCTGTTTTATTAAAGTGGCTACTGATGAGCCTACTTAAATGTTTTGACTACAGGTGTAAATTTTGCCCCATTTTGTGTTTACTCACATTCCAATTATGAATCAATAAAGAGCTGAAGACAGTGGTGGGGATGCAAGTAATTGCTTAGAGATGGGCTAGCACAATGTTAGTCTTTTTATGGATATATACCTGTATGTATGCAGTATGTTGCCTTATTATGGGGCAAAGACTAAAATACACCATACAAATCCTCATTCTGAAGTGACAACAACAGATGAATGTGGTTGTTGTGTCTCTTTGCAGTGTCCTTGTCCATTGTGCTGAAACCCAACAGCTTTTCAATGTCACAGTGTGGAGCTTTCCATGGTCCTGAAATAGATCTGGAGCACTTTCTGTATCTACAACCACCCAATCTCTTTCTCTCCGTAGTGTTCCTTTAATATTTCAGAAGAAGAAGTCAGTTTAGGTGTTCAAGAAGCGAAAATGGAAAATGCTAATGGAGGAGCCAGTCTTTTTTTGCCTTAAATATTTATCTCAACTGGTTTAGACTTAACTCTCCATTCTTTCAGCTGACACATTCGCTTGGTAAAGACAATTGGGGATGAATTAAACAAAGCCTCTTTATGGTTCTGCAGAGAAGGGGGATTTATGCTTCTGTTCTACTGGGTTTTTGGAATACTATGAGGGAGAGAGAGCTAACCACATGAACAGCAGTTTGGCTTCATTGTCCCCAGAGACTTTCTGGGCTGCAGCATGTCTGGATTAGATTATTAGATTATGGTTCACCTCTGGTTTGTGTAATCACCAAAATTTCAAACTCACTCTCACATGTGGGTCTGGATATATCAATCATTTACATCATTGAATATAGTATATGCCTTTCACTCCTGGCTAGTTTATTTCTCTGCTGTATTTTCTCAGTTTTACATTTCAAACTTCAGTTTGTTAAACGCTCTCCATTTATCTGTCCCTGTTATTTCTGCCCTATACTATTTAATTCTTGCTGTATCTATATTGCTCCAGCTGGTCTACGTCTCCTGCCTCTGGTTTCATGTTTCTTTTTACTTGTTTGCTAAGGAAGTGGCAGAGACAGGGAAATGAGATTCTGTCTGCTTCCATGAGCGAAAAATAAAGGATGATTTAATTTGCTTTTTAGACAAGCCTTCTTTAGAGTTCCACTGACAACATCTGATGCCTAGATCAGAACATGCCTAGATGTTTTTTTTTTTCTTGAATGTATTCATTGTAAATCTGACACATTTGAGGCAGGTGTAGACAAGAAAACCGGCCACTTAGCAGCACCTGAAAATATGAAAATAGTTTATATTTAATTATTGTTTATTGTCATGCATTTACTAAGGATTTTGAATGTTTTGTGAGGATATTAATCCCTGTGGTTTGAATTTTGATTTTGATTTTTCACCCATTCTTCTCTTTCTCTTAAGGATGAGAAGAACCAGCTCATGACAACTAATGTTTGGCTTTGTCAGGTAAGCAAGAGGACAAAAGCCTACATTGTTATAATAACTCTTTGAAACAATATGGTCTTCTGTTCAGCAGCAGAGCTGTTGTTGTTATTGTTTTTTTTTTTCAACAATTCAATATTAAAAGAATAACACTGGAAAGTACAGAGGCAAGACAAATAATTTAGCTCCAAACGTAAAATGAATAATCTTCATAGGAAAATGTTTCATGTTGGTCTAATAATGCAGCATCCTGTGTCCTGTATTTACCAGGAGTGGATTGATTACAAGCTGCGATGGAATCCAGAGAACTATGGAGGAATTACATCTATCAGAGTTCCCTCTGAAAATATCTGGCTTCCAGACATCGTCCTCTATGAGAAGTAAGAGTTCACTTGCAAATGATTTACAATCAACACAATCAGCGCTTTTTAACAACATTTTCTTCATGTATCCTCAGTGCTGATGGGCGGTTTGAAGGTTCCCTGATGACCAAAGCCATTGTCAGGTACAATGGTATGATTACGTGGACGCCACCAGCAAGCTACAAATCCGCCTGCGCCATGGATGTAACCTTTTTTCCATTTGACCGCCAGAACTGCACTATGAAGTTTGGCTCCTGGACTTATGATGGACACATGGTGGACCTGGTTCTGATGGACTTCCAAGTAGATCGTAAGGATTTTTTCGATAATGGAGAGTGGGAGATCCTCAATGCCACTGGTGCCAGAGGAAACAGGAAGGACGGCTTGTATTCATACCCTTTCATTACATATTCTTTTATTCTGAAGAGGCTCCCTCTGTTCTACACGCTCTTCCTCATCATCCCTTGTTTGGGTTTGTCCTTTCTAACGGTCTTGGTGTTTTACCTTCCGTCGGATGAAGGAGAGAAGCTGTCACTTTCTACCTCTGTCCTTGTGTCCCTCACCGTGTTCCTCCTAGTCATAGAGGAGATCATCCCTTCCTCTTCTAAGGTGATACCGCTGATTGGAGAATACCTGCTTTTCATCATGATCTTCGTCACGCTCTCAATCATTGTCACTGTCTTTGTCATCAATGTCCACCACCGCTCTTCAGCCACCTACCACCCGATGTCACCGTGGGTTCGTAATCTCTTCCTCCAGAAACTGCCAAAGTTGCTATGCATGCGTGGACACATCGACCGCTACCACTACCCAGAGCTGGCTCCTGAAAGCCCTGAGCTGAAGCCTCGCTCTGGAGGTCGGAGAGGAGGGCAAAGGGGCGGAGCCCACGGTCAGGTGACTTCCGTGGGGAAGGAAGACGAAGCCTGCTCGTCCATGATGGAGAAGGCCATCTATTCAGTGCGGTATATCAGCAGACACATCCGCAAGGAGCACTTCATTCGTGAGGTGTGTGTATAATGTTAGTTAATCACATTTAAACAATCAACTTGATATTTCTTAGGCATTAATGTTTCCTTGAGTTGTTGTCATTCCAACTCACATTTTCTTATTTTCCCAGGTGGTACAAGACTGGAAGTTTGTGGCCCAGGTGTTGGACAGAATCTTCCTGTGGGCTTTTCTCTCCGTCTCAGTGCTGGGCACCATCCTCATCTTCACCCCAGCGCTGTATATGTTCTTCAGGATTCCTCCTCCAGCTGCAAGCGAGAATCCACCTTTACACTAGTGGCAGTAACATACTGCTGATCTACCTTCAAGAATCTGTTACACTGTTACTTTGACTGTTTAAGTTGTCAGTATTTGTACAATTGATTTGAATTTTATCTCATGTTTTGATTGTATTTAAGTGAGAAATGCTTGTTCAAAGTTGCATTATGTGTTCCATTTCAAATTGTTACTAAAAATCGTTGTTGTGGTTTTAAGGGCAATAACACTACTAGTATCATTGGTTACACATGCTGGTCATTTGAACAAGGTATTTAAACTGAAATAAAAAACATTTAATTTATTAAAAAAGGTCTAAACCATTTACTTGATTTATTTACAGTACTTCATTTTCTATTTTTACTTTATATTTACACTTGACATTGCCTATGTTTATTATTTGGTCACAAGAACAAGATTAAGCACAGAATACCGTTCACCTTACCTTTATATATACTGTTATACTGTTTATCCCTTTTTTGTATAAAGTGAAAGTTGTCTATTGTGGAACAATCCTGTCACAAGCAGCTGAGAAAGTTTTAGTTTATTTGTACTATGAGCAAATGCACTGTCCAGTACACAGTATGTTAGAAATATCCGCAGATGACAGCACCACCTAGTGGTAAACTATATACACACACAACAAAAGACACATCCAGAAAACAACAGGGTGAAAGACGGGGTACTATGGAGGACTAAACAAGAGTAAATAAAAGCATTAATAAAAAAAGGCTTTACATTTATTTATACATTTCTGTTCACCTACATTTATTTATTTCTGTATTTCTGTGTCCACATGTTAGAGGTAGGAGGTCCTAACCTCAGTCAACAGCATGTTTGATTACAGGAGTGTGCTCGATTCGGGTCTCCTGTTTCTGCCTTACAAGTGGTGCTGATTCGTATTACTTTTTTTCTCATTTTGGACAAAGTACTAAACTATGACTTTTTGTCACATTTTGGACAAAGTACTAAACTATGACGTTTTATTGCAATTTTGAAAGACATACTGAAGTATGACTTTTTTTCACATTTTGGACAACATACTAACCTATGACTTTTTTATCACATTTTGGACAACATACTAAAGTATGACTATTTTGTCACATTTTGAACGACATGCTAACCTATGACTTTTTTGTCACATTTTGGACGACATACAAACATATGACTTTTTTGTCACATTTTGGACAACATACTAACCTAGGACTTTTTTGTCACATTTTGGACGACATACTAAACTATTCGGGCCACACGGTGTTGTAGTGGTTAGCACTCTCGCCTTGCAGCGAGAAGACCCGGGTTCGAGCCCCGGTTGGAACAAGGGCCTTTCTGCATGGAGTTTGCATGTTCTCCCCGTGTGTGCGTGGGTTCTCTCCGGGTACTCCGGCTTCCTCCCACAGTCCAAAAACATGCAATGTGGGGATAGGTAAATTGGACACTCCAAATTGACCATAGGAGTGAGTGTGAGAGTGAATGGTTGTTTGTCTCTATCTGTGTGTGGCCCTGCGATGGACTGGCGAACTGTCCAGGGTGTACCCCGCCTATCGCCCGATGTAGCTGAGATTGGCACAGCCCCCCCCGCGACCCTCTGGTTGAGGATAAAGCGGTAGATGATGACTGACTGACTGACTAAACTATTCCTATTTTAACATATTTTCTTTACTCATGTCCTTGAAATTCAAGTAAAAATTGTAAGAGCATGAAGACAAGTATCTCAGTCTACCAGAAGATGACTTGTATCTCTGAGGTTATAAGTTCTAATCTTACAATGAAGTGAAGTTCACACACTTTTAAAACTTTAGACCAAAAACAGAACTTAAAAACCCCAAGAAAATGTTTTCATACATCTCAGTCAAAGACATACTATACTATGACTTTTTTGAGTGATTTTGGACAACATACTATACTATGACTTTTTTTGGTGATTTTGGACAACATACTATACTATGACTTTTTTTGGTGATTTTGGACGACATACTATACTATGACTTTTTTGGCGATTTTGGACGACATACTATACTATGACTTTTTTGGCGATTTTGGACGACATACTAGACTATGACTTTTTATAGTGATTTTGGACGACATATGACCATTTTGACCGATTTTGGACGACATACTATAATATGACATTCTAGTAACATTTTGGACGACATACTAAAGTATGACTTTTTATAGTGATTTTGGACGACATACTATACTATGACTTTTTTGAGTGATTTTGGACGACATACTATACTATGACTTTTTTGACCGATTTTGGACGACATACTATAATATGACTATTTTGACCAATTTTGGATGACATACTATACTATGACTTTTTTTAGTGATATTGGACGACATAATATACTATGACTTTTTTGAGTGATTTTGGACGACATACTATACTATGACTTTTTTGACGGATTTTGGACGACATACTATACTATGACTTTTTTGAGTGATTTTGGACGACATACTATAATATGACTATTTTGACCAATTTTAGATGACATACTATACTATGACTTTTTTTAGTGATATTGGACGACATAATATACTATGACTTTTTTGAGTGATTTTGGACGACATACTATACTATGACTTTTTGACGGATTTTGGACATACTATACTATGACTTTTTTGACGGATTTTGGACGACATACTATACTATGACTTTTTTGACCAATTTTGGACGACATACTATACTATGGTTCTTTTGACCGATTTTGGACGACATACTAACCTATGACTTTTTTAACGATTTTGGATGACATACTATACGATGACTTTTTTGACCGATTTTGGACGACATACTAACCTATGACTTTTTTAACGATTTTGGATGACATACTATACTATGACTTTTTTGAGTGATTTTTGGAAGACATACTATACTATGACTTTTTTGAGTGATTTTGGACGACATACTATACTATGACTTTTTTGAGTGATTTTTGGAAGACATACTATGCTATGACTTTTTTGAGTGATTTTGGAAGACATACAATACTATGACTTTTTCTGGTGATTTTGAACGACAGTCTATACTATGACTGTTTTTGGTAATTTTGGACGACATACTATACTATGACTTATTTGAGTGATTTTGGACAACATACTATACTATGACTTATTTGAGTGATTTTGGACTACATACTATACTATGACTTATTTGAGTGATTTTGGACAACATACTATACTATGACTTTTTTGACCGATTTTGGACGACATACTATACTATGACTTTTTATAGTGATTTTGGACGACATACTATACTATGACATTCTAGTAACATTTTGGACGACATGCTAAAGTATGACTTTTTATAGTGATTTTGGATGACATACTATACTATGACTTTTTTGAGTGATTTTGGACGACATACTATACTATGACTTTTTTGACTGATTTTGGACGACATACTATACTATGACTTTTTTGAGTGATTTTTGGAAGACATACTATGCTATGACTTTTTTGAGTGATTTTGGAAGACATACAATACTATGACTTTTTTGACCGATTTTGGACGACATACTATAATATAAATATTTTGACCAATTTTGGATGACATACTATACTATGACTTTTTTTAGTGATTTTGGACGACATACTATACTATGACTTTTTTGACGGATCTTGGACGACATACTATACTATGACTTTTTTGAGTGATTTTGGACGACATACTATACTATGACTTTTTTGAGTCATTTTGGATGACATACTATACTATGACTTTTTTGACCAATTTTGGATGACATACTATACTATGATTTTTTTGACCGATTTTGGACGACATACTAACCTATGACTTTTTTAACGATTTTTGATGACATACTATACTATGACTTTTTTGAGTGATTTTTGGAAGACATACTATACTATGACTTTTTTGAGTCATTTTGGATGACATACTATACTATGACTTTTTTGACCAATTTTGGACGACATACTATACTATGATTTTTTTGACCGATTTTGGACGACATACTAACCTATGACTTTTTTAACGATTTTGGATGACATACTATACTATGACTTTTTTGAGTGATTTTTGGAAGACATACTATACTATGACTTTTTTGAGTGATTTTGGACGACATACTATACTATGACTTTTTTGAGTGATTTTTGGAAGACATACTATGCTATGACTTTTTTGAGTGATTTTGGAAGACATACAATACTATGACTTTTTTTGGTGATTTTGAACGACAGACTATACTATGACTGTTTTTGGTAATTTTGGACGACATACTATACCATGACTTTTTTTGGTGATTTTGGACGACATACTATACTATGACTTATTTGAGTGATTTTGGACAACATACTATACTATGACTTTTTTGACCGATTTTGGACTACATACTATACTATGACTTATTTGAGTGATTTTGGACAACATACTATACTATGACTTTTTTGACCGATTTTGGACGACATACTATACTATGACTTTTTATAGTGATTTTGGACGACATACTATACTATGACATTCTAGTAACATTTTGGACGACATACTAACCTATGACTTTTTATAGTGATTTTGGATGACATACTATACTATGACTTTTTTGACCGATTTTGGACGACATACTATACTATGACTTTTTTGAGTGATTTTGGACAACATACTATACTATGACTTTTTTTGGTGATTTTGGACGACATACTATACTATGACTTTTTTGGCGATTTTGGACGACATACTATACTATGACTTTTTTGAGTGATTTTTGGAAGACATACTATGCTATGACTTTTTTGAGTGATTTTGGAAGACATACAATACTATGACTTTTTTTGGTGATTTTGAACGACAGACTATACTATGACTGTTTTTGGTAATTTTGGACGACATACTATACCATGACTTTTTTTGGTGATTTTGGACGACATACTATACTATGACTTATTTGAGTGATTTTGGACAACATACTATACTATGACTTTTTTGACCGATTTTGGACTACATACTATACTATGACTTATTTGAGTGATTTTGGACAACATACTATACTATGACTTTTTTGACCGATTTTGGACGACATACTATACTATGACTTTTTATAGTGATTTTGGACGACATACTATACTATGACATTCTAGTAACATTTTGGACGACATACTAACCTATGACTTTTTATAGTGATTTTGGATGACATACTATACTATGACTTTTTTGACCGATTTTGGACGACATACTATACTATGACTTTTTTGAGTGATTTTGGACAACATACTATACTATGACTTTTTTTGGTGATTTTGGACGACATACTATACTATGACTTTTTTGGCGATTTTGGACGACATACTATACTATGACTTTTTATAGTGATTTTGGACGACATATGACCATTTTGACCGATTTTGGACGACATACTATAATATGACATTCTAGTAACATTTTGGACGACATACTTAAGTATGACTTTTTATAGTGATTTTGGACGACATACTATACCATGACTTTTTTGAGTGATTTTTGGAAGACATACTATGCTATGACTTTTTTGAGTGATTTTTGGAAGACATACTATGCTATGACTTTTTTGAGTGATTTTGGAAGACATACAATACTATGACTTTTTTGGTGATTTTGAACGACAGACTATACTATGACTTTTTTTGGTAATTTTGGACGACATACTATACCATGACTTTTTTTGGTGATTTTTGGAAGACATACTATACTATGACTTTTTTGAGTGATTTTGGACGACATACTATACTATGACTTTTTTGAGTGATTTTGGACGACATACTATACTATGTCTTTTTTGAGTGATTTTTGGAAGACATACTATGCTATGACTTTTTTGAGTGATTTTGGAAGACATACAATACTATGACTTTTTTGACCGATTTTGGACGACATACTATATACTATGACTTTTTTTAGTGATATTGGACGACATAATATACTATGACTTTTTTTAGTGATATTGGACGACATAATATACTATGACTTTTTTGAGTGATTTTGGACGACATACTATACTATGACTTTTTTGACGGATTTTGGACGACATACTATACTATGACTTTTTTGAGTGATTTTGGACGACATACTATACTATGACTTTTTTGAGTCATTTTGGATGACATACTATACTATGACTTTTTTGACCAATTTTGGACGACATACTATACTATGGTTCTTTTGACCGATTTTGGACGACATACTAACCTATGACTTTTTTAACGATTTTGGATGACATACTATACTATGACTTTTTTGACCGATTTTGGACGACATACTATACTATGACTTTTTATAGTGATTTTGGACGACATACTATACTATGACATTCTAGTAACATTTTGGACGACATGCTAAAGTATGACTTTTTATAGTGATTTTGGATGACTTACTATACTATGACTTTTTTGAGTGATTTTGGACGACATACTATACTATGACTTTTTTGAGTGATTTTGGACGACATACTATACTATGACTTTTTTGAGTGATTTTTGGAAGACATACTATGCTATGACTTTTTTGAGTGATTTTGGAAGACATACAATACTATGACTTTTTTGACCGATTTTGGACGACATACTATAATATGACTATTTTGACCAATTTTGGATGACATACTATACTATGACTTTTTTTAGTGATTTTGGACGACATACTATACTATGACTTTTTTGACGGATTTTGGACGACATACTATACTATGACTTTTTTGAGTGATTTTGGACGACATACTATACTATTACTTTTTTGAGTCATTTTGGATGACATACTATACTATGACTTTTTTGACCAATTTTGGACGACATACTATACTATGACATTCTAGTAACATTTTGGACGACATGCTAAAGTATGACTTTTTATAGTGATTTTGGATGACATACTATACTATGACTTTTTTTAGTGATTTTGGACGACATACTATACTATGACTTTTTTGACGGTTTTTGGACGACATACTATACTATGACTTTTTTGAGGGATTTTGGACGACATACTATACTATGACTTTTTTGAGTAATTTTGGATGACATACTATACTATGACTTTTTTGACCAATTTTGGACGACATACTATACTATGATTTTTTTGACCGATTTTGGACGACATACTAACCTATGACTTTTTTAACGATTTTTGATGACATACTTTACTATGACTTTTTTGAGTGATTTTTGGAAGACATACTATACTATGACTTTTTGAGTCATTTTGGATGACATACTATACTATGACTTTTTTGACCAATTTTGGACGACATACTATACTATGATTTTTTTGACCGATTTTGGACGACATACTAACCTATGACTTTTTTAACGATTTTGGATGACATACTATACTATGACTTTTTTGAGTGATTTTTGGAAGACATACTATGCTATGACTTTTTTGAGTGATTTTGGAAGACATACAATACTATGACTTATTTGAGTGATTTTGGACAACATACTATACTATGACTTTTTTTGGTAATTTTGGACGACATACTATACCGTGACTTTTTTTGGTGATTTTGGACGACATACTATACTATGACTTATTTGAGTGATTTTGGACAACATACTATACTATGACGTTTTTTGACCGATTTTGGACTACATACTATACTATGACTTTTTTGACCGATTTTGGACGACATACTATACTATGACTTTTTATAGTGATTTTGGACGACATACTATACTATGACATTCTAGTAACATTTTGGACGACATGCTAAAGTATGACTTTTTATAGTGATTTTGGATGACATACTATACTATGACTTTTTTGACCGATTTTGGACGACATACTAACCTATGACTTTTCTGAGTGATTTTGGATGACATACTTTGCTATGACATTTTTGAGTGATTTTGGAAGACATACAATACTATGACTTTTTTGACCGATTTTGGACAACATACTATAATATGACTTTTTTGACCGATTTTGGATGACATACTATACTATGACTTTTTTTTAGTGATATTGGACGACATAATATACTATGACTTTTTTAGTGATTTTGGACGACATACTATACTATGACTTTTTTGACCGATTTTGGACGACATACTATACTATGACCTTTTTGACTGATATTGGACGACATACTATACTATGACTATTTTGACTAATTTTGGACGACATACTATACTATGACTTTTTTGACTGATTTTGGACGACATACTATACAATGACTTTTTTGACTCATTTTGGACGACATACTATACTATGACGTTTTTGACTGATTTTGGACGACATACTATACTATGACTTTTCTGACAAATTTTGGACGACATACTATACTATGACGTTTTTGACTCATTTTGGACAACAATTTCAGGTGGTTTGGGGGCATACTTTCAGTTGGCTTAGTGGTTTGTGACACTCCCATTCAGAATTCAATATTAAGTAACAGTGGTTCAAAGCCCATCGTTGACGGATAAATAGGACAGTTGTGATTTTACAAAACATACTACACGATGACTATTTTAGACCACATACTATACTATGACATTTTTGACTGATTTTGGACGACATACTATACTATGACTTTTTTGACAGATTTTGGACGATATACTATACTATGACTTTTTTGACCGATTTTGGACAACATACTATACTATGACTTTTTATAGCGATTTTAGACGACATACTATACTATGACTATTTTGAGTCATTTTGGACGATATACTATAATATGACTTTTTATAGTGATTTTGGATGACATACTATACTATGACTTTTTTGAGTGATTTTGGACGACATACTATACTATGACTATTTTGACGGATTTTGGACGACATACTATACTATGACTTTTTTGACTGATATTGGACGACATACTATACTATGACTTTTTTGACTAATTTTGGATGACATACTATACTATGACTTTTTTGACTACTTTTGGACGACATACTATACTATGACTTTTTTGACTCATTTTGGACGACATACTATACTATGACGTTTTTGACTGATTTTGGACGACATACTATACTATGACTTTTTTGACTGATATTGGACGACATACTATACTATGACTTTTTTGACTAATTTTGGGCGACATACTATACTATGACTTTTTTGACTGATTTTGGACGACATACTATACTATGACTTTTTTGACTGATTTTGGACGACATACTATACTATGACGTTTTTGACTCATTTTGGACGACATTTCAGGTGGTTTGGGGACATTCTTTCAGTTGGCTTAGTGGTTTGTGACGCTCCCATTCAGAATTCAATATTAAGTAACACTGGTTCAAAGCCCATCGTTGATGGATAAATAGGACAGTTGTGATTTTACACAACATACTACACGATGACTATTTTAGACCACATACTATACTATGACATTTTTGACTGATTTTGGACGACATACTTTACTATGACTTTTGTGACTCATTTTGGACGACATACTATACTATGACATTTTTGACTCATTTTGGACGACATACTATACTATGACTTTTTATAGCGATTTTAGACGACATACTATACTATGACTTTTTTGAGTCATTTTGGACGATATACTATACTATGACGTTTTAAAGTGATTTTGGATGACATACTATACTATGACTTTTTTGAGTGATTTTGGACGACATACTATACTATGACTATTTTGACGGATTTTTTGGTATTTTTGGACGACATACTATACTTTGACATTTTTGACTGATTTTGGACGACATACTATACTATGACTTTTTTGACTGATTTTGGACGACAAACTATACTATGACTTTTTTAGGTGATTTTGTATGACATACTATACTATGACTTTTTTGACTGATTTTGGACGACATACTATACTATGACCTTTTTGACTGATATTGGACGACATACTATACTATGACTTTTTTGACTAATTTTGGACGACATACTATACTATGACTTTTTTGACTGATTTTGGACGACATACTATACTATGACTTTTTTGACTCATTTTGGACGACATACTATACTATGACGTTTTTGACTGATTTTGGACGACATACTATACCATGACTTTTCTGACAAATTTTGGACGACATACTATACTATGACTTTTTTGACAGATTTTGGACGATATACTATACTATGACTTTTTTGACCGATTTTGGACGACATACTATACTATGACTTTTTATAGCGGTTTTAGACGACATACTATACTATGACTATTTTGAGTCATTTTGGACGATATACTTTAATATGACTTTTTATAGTGATTTTGTATGACATACTATACTATGACTTTTTTGACTGATTTTGGACGACATACTATACTATGACCTTTTTGACTGATATTGGACGACATACTATACTATGACTTTTTTGACTAATTTTGGACGACATACTATACTATGACGTTTTTGACTGATTTTGGACGACATACTATACTATGACTTTTCTGACAAATTTTGGACGACATACTATACTATGACTTTTTTAGGTGATTTTGTACGACATACTATACTATGACTTTTTTGACTGATTTTCGACGACATACTATACTATGACTTTTTTGACTAATTTTGGACGACATACTATACTATGACTTTTTTGACTCATTTTGGACGACATACTATACTATGACGTTTTTGACTGATTTTGGACGACATACGATACTATGACATTTTTGACTGATTTCGGACGACATACTATACTATGACATTTTTGACTCATTTTGGACGACATACTATACTATGACATTTTTGACTGATTTTGGACGACATACTATACTATGACATTTTTTACTGATTTTGGACGAAAGACCATACTATGATTTTGACAAATTTTGGACGACATACTATACTATGACGTTTTTGACTCATTTTGGACGACATACTATATTATGACTTTTTTGTCTTATTTTGAACGACATACTATACTATGACTTTTTTTGGTGATTTTGGACGACATACTATACTATGACTTTTGTGAGTGATTTTTGAAAACATACTATTCTATGACTTTTTTGAGTGATTTTGGACAACATACTATACTATGACTTTTTATAGTCATTTTGGACGACATACTATCCTATGACTTTTTTTAATGATTTTGGACGACATACTATACTATGACTTTTTTTGGTGATTTTGGACAACATACTATACTATGACTTTTTTGAGTGATTTTGGACGACATACTATACTATGACTATTTTCACGGATTTTTTGGTATTTTTGGACAACATACTTACCTATGACTTTTTTGTCACATTTTGGACCACATACTAAAGTAGGACTTTTTTGTCACATTTTGAACGACATACTAACCTATAACTTTTTTTCACATTTTGGACTACATACTACCCTATGATTTTTTGTCACATTTTGTACGACATACCAAAGTATTACTTTTTTGTCACATTTTGAGCGACATATTAACCTATAATTTTTTTTCACATTTTGGATGACATACTAACCTATGAATTTTTTTTACACATTTTGGACGACATGCTAAAGTATGAATTTTTTTTACACATTTTGCACGACGTAGTAAAGTATGACTTTTTTGTCACATTTTGGACGACATTACTTTTTTTCAAATTTTGGACAACATACTAAACTTTGTCGTTTTATTGCAATTTTGGACGGAATAATAAAGTATGAAGTTTTTTTACACATTTTTGACGACATGATAAAGTATGAATTTTTTTTACACATTTTGCACAACATAGTAAAGTATGACTCGTTTTTCACATTTTGGAGGACATACTAACCTATGACTTTTTTGTCACTTTTTGGACGACATACTAAAGTATGAATTTGTTTTACACATTTTGGACGACAAACTAAAGTATGACTTTTTTGTCACATTTTGAACGACATACTAACCTATGACCTTTTTTTCACATTTTGGACAACATAGTGAAGTATGACTTTTTTTCACATTTTGGACAACATACTAAAGTAGGACTTTTTTTCACATTTTCGACCACATACTAACCTATGACTTTTTTGTCACTTTTTAGACGACATACTGAAGTAATACTTTTTTGTCACATTTTGAACGACATACTAACCTATGACATTTTTTCACATTTTGGACGACATTATTTTTTTTCACATTTTGGACAACATACTAAACTTGGTCGTTTTATTGCAATTTTGGACGACATACCAAAGTATGAATTTTTTTACACATTTTGGACGACATGCTTAAGTATGAACTTTTTATACACATTTTGCACAACATAGTAAAGTATGACTCTTTTTTCACATTTTGGAGGACTTACTAAAGTATGAATTTTTTTACACATTTTGGACGACATGCTAAAGTATGAACTTTTTATACACATTTTGCACAACATAGTAAAGTATGACTCGTTTTTCACATTTTGGAGGACATACTAACCTATGACATTTTTTCACATTTTGGACGACATACTAAAGTATGACTTTTTTGTCACATTTTGGACGACATTATTTTTTTTCACATTTTGGACAACATACTAAACTTTGTCGTTTTATTGCAATTTTGGACGAAATACTAAAGTATGAATTTTTTTACACATTTTGGACGACATGCTAAAGTATGAATTTTTTTTACACATTTTGCACAACATAGTAAAGTATGACTCTTTTTTCACATTTTGGAGGACATACTAAAGTATGAATTTTTTTAACACATTTTGCACAACATACTAAAGTATGACTTTTTTGATTGATTTTGAACGACATACTAACCTATGACTTTTTTTCACATTTTGGATAACATACTAAACTTTGATGTTGTATTGCAATTTTGGAGGACATACTAACCTATGACTTTTTTGTCACTTTTTGGACGACATACTAAAGTATGATTTTTTTTTACACATTTTGGACGACATACTTAAGTATGACTTTATTGTCACATGTTGAACGACATACTAACCTATGACTTTTTTCTCACATTTTGAACGACATACTAACCTATGTCGTTTTTGTCACGTTTTGGACGACATACTAATATATGACTTTTTTTTCATATTTTGGACAACATACTCAGTTATGACTTTTTTTTCACATTTTGGACGACATACTAACCTATAACTTTTTTTCACATTTTGGACGACATACTAACCTATAACTTTTTTTCACATTTTGGACGACGTACTAACCTATAACTTTTTTGTCACAATTTGAACGACATACTAACCTATGACTTTTTTTTCACATTTTGGACAACATAGTAAAGTATGACTTTTTTTCACATTTTGGACGACATACTAAAGTAGGACTTTTTTTCACATTTTGGACCACATACTAACCTATGACTTTTTTGTCACATTTTGGACGAAATACTAAAGTATAATTTTTTTTTGCACATTTTGCACGACATTGTAAAGTATGACTCTTTTTTCACATTTTGGAGGACATACTAACCTATGACTTTTTTCCACATTTTGGATAACATACTAAACTTTGATGTTGTATTGCAATTTTGGAGGACAAACTAACTTACGACTTTTTTGTCCCTTTTTGGACGACATACTAAAGTATGACTTTATTGTCACATTTTGAATTACATACTAACCTATTACTTTTTTTCACATTTTGGACGACATACTAACCTATGACTTTTTTTCACATTTTGGACGACATACTAACCTATGACTTTTTGTAATATTTTGGACGACATACTAACCTATGACTTTTTGTCACATTTTGGATGACATACTAACCAATGACTTTTTTACACATTTTGCACAACATACTAAAGTATGACTTTTTTGATTGATTTTGAACGACATACTAACCTATGACTTTTTTTCACATTTTGGATAACATACTAAACTTTGATGTTGTATTGCAATTTTGGAGGACATACTAACCTATGACTTTTTTGTCACTTTTTGGACGACATACTAAAGTATGATTTTTTTTTACACATTTTGGACGACATACTTAAGTATGACTTTATTGTCACATGTTGAACGACATACTAACCTATGACTTTTTTCTCACATTTTGAACGACATACTAACCTATGTCGTTTTTGTCACGTTTTGGACGACATACTAATATATGACTTTTTTTTCATATTTTGGACAACATACTCAGTTATGACTTTTTTTTCACATTTTGGACGACATACTAACCTATAACTTTTTTTCACATTTTGGACGACATACTAACCTATAACTTTTTTTCACATTTTGGACGACGTACTAACCTATAACTTTTTTGTCACAATTTGAACGACATACTAACCTATGACTTTTTTTTCACATTTTGGACAACATAGTAAAGTATGACTTTTTTTCACATTTTGGACGACATACTAAAGTAGGACTTTTTTTCACATTTTGGACCACATACTAACCTATGACTTTTTTGTCACATTTTGGACGAAATACTAAAGTATAATTTTTTTTTGCACATTTTGCACGACATTGTAAAGTATGACTCTTTTTTCACATTTTGGAGGACATACTAACCTATGACTTTTTTCCACATTTTGGATAACATACTAAACTTTGATGTTGTATTGCAATTTTGGAGGACAAACTAACTTACGACTTTTTTGTCCCTTTTTGGACGACATACTAAAGTATGACTTTATTGTCACATTTTGAATTACATACTAACCTATTACTTTTTTTCACATTTTGGACGACATACTAACCTATGACTTTTTTTCACATTTTGGACGACATACTAACCTATGACTTTTTGTAATATTTTGGACGACATACTAACCTATGACTTTTTGTCACATTTTGGATGACATACTAACCAATGACTTTTTTACACATTTTGCACAACATACTAAAGTATGACTTTTTTGATTGATTTTGAACGACATACTAACCTATGACTTTTTTTCACATTTTGGATAACATACTAAACTTTGATGTTGTATTGCAATTTTGGAGGACATACTAACCTATGACTTTTTTGTCACTTTTTGGACGACATACTAAAGTAGGATTTTTTTTTACACATTTTGGACGACATACTTAAGTATGACTTTATTGTCACATGTTGAACGACATACTAACCTATGACTTTTTTCTCACATTTTGAACGACATACTAACCTATGTCGTTTTTGTCACGTTTTGGACGACATACTAAAGTATGACTTTTTTTTCATATTTTGGACAACATACTCAGTTATGACTTTTTTTTCACATTTTGGACGACATACTAACCTATAACTTTTTTTCACATTTTGGACGACATACTAACCTATAACTTTTTTTCACATTTTGGACAACGTACTAACCTATAACTTTTTCGTCACAATTTGAACGACATACTAACCTATGACTTTTTTTTCACATTTTGGACAACATAGTAAAGTATGACTTTTTTTCACATTTTGGACGACATACTAAAGTAGGACTTTTTTTCACATTTTGGACCACATACTAACCTATGACTTTTTTGTCACATTTTGGACGAAATACTAAAGTATAATTTTTTTTTGCACATTTTGCACGACATTGTAAAGTATGACTCTTTTTTCACATTTTGGAGGACATACTAACCTATGACTTTTTTCCACATTTTGGATAACATACTAAACTTTGATGTTGTATTGCAATTTTGGAGGACAAACTAACTTACGACTTTTTTGTCCCTTTTTGGACGACATACTAAAGTATGACTTTATTGTCACATTTTGAATTACATACTAACCTATGACTTTATTGTCACATTTTGAATTACATACTAACCTATTACTTTTTTTCACATTTTGGACGACATACTAACCTATGACTTTTTTTCACATTTTGGACGACATACTAACCTATGACTTTTTGTAATATTTTGGACGACATACTTACCTATGACTTTTTGTCACATTTTGGATGACATACTAACCAATGACTTTTTTACACATTTTGGACAACATACTAAAGTAGGACTTTTTTTCACATTTTGGACGACATAATGGACGACATACTAACTCATGACTTTTTTGTCATATTTTGGAGGACATACTAACTCATGACTTTTTTGTCATATTTTGGATGACATAATAAAGTAGGACTTTTTTGTCACATTTTGGACGACATAATAACCTATGACATTTTTTCCAGTTTTGGACGACATAGTAACTCATGACTTTTTTTTCATATTTTGGATGACATAATAACCTATGACTTTTTTGTCAAAGGTTAGTAGAGACCTCTCTTGATGGGTTATAGACTTCTTGACCTTCTCCACTCCCTCTGGTAATCCGCAAGCTGTGGCCAGCAGCAAAGCTACAGTCAGTTCAGCTGTGGCATCAGTCAGCACGTCTGGAGTGTATCCAACACATATGCTACTGATGAAAACACACAGAAGCACAATTTGTAATCACACTATGAAGTATGTGCATTAAAGATTTTTGAGTGACCAGTTTTCTTCTGGCTTCACATACCGTTTTTTGATTTCATCAAGAGCCATGCGGTCAAATCCCACATACATGGTGCTGATTACTATCAGATTTGGCCCTGTGATCAGAGACAGATCAGCTGAGATCAAGTGAGATCTATGCACCATCTCATTTGAAGTATTACAATTGTTTATGATATGCTGGAAGGGAAAATTTAACAGTAACTTATTTGATTAACAATAGTTTTTTCTACTGTTTATGTCATTTACGATCACCTCCTACTACTTCCATTGAAAAAAGTAAAATAATGTAATCTAAATAGACAAAAACACAAGTCTATATTTATATCAACAGAAACAGACACTTGAAAATGTCTATAAATTATACATTAACACTTTCACTTAACACTAATTAGGACTGTAAGATAAAACAAGCTACATTAAGGTTATCTTAAGCTCAACAACTGACCAGTTAAAAATGCAGTATTTGATGCTTGTGGGCTTCTTTTCTCTTGTTTTACCAGTTCTGAGTTAACTGGGTTATAGAATCACAGCATACAGTAGGTATAAATAATCTGTAACATATAGGGGTGCAAGAAGATATCGATACACTTCCATTTCTCTCACTCTACAAAGAAAACAATATATTTTTTATGAATATAAAAAAAAAATATTTTTTACTATGAGATTTTTCCTTAGCGGCACAATAACCACGCCTGCACTCACCACCAACACCGGAGACCCGCAGGGTTGTGTTCTGAGCCCTTTCCTTTACACAGTGTACAAAAAATGACTGCACAAACCCCTCACCCACCACCATATTCCTCAAATATGCAGATGACACAGCCATTCTTGGCCTCCTCACAGAGACAAACTCAATTCAGGAATATCACAACTCAGTTTCTTCATCCGGAATGAAGCAGTAGAGACAGTAGACCATTTCAGATACCTTGGATTCACAATTGATACAAAATTTACTTTTGATCATCACACAGCAGATATCCATGAAAAAGGCAATCCGACTTTCAGCAATACTAGTGGTGGGCAAGTGAAGCCTTATGAAGCACTGAGGCTTAAAATTGTGTCGAAAATGATCCAAAGCTTTAACGCTTCAGTGACGGTGACATCTGGTGGACAACTGAAGCCATAGCAACCTCCCAAGAGCACGACTAAAGCACTGACAACGTTTCAATCCCACATCAGCAATAAGAGTTTAGGAAAGACTGTGTGGTCATTCAAGTGTTTTGTTCATTCATACTTGTCCATACTGTAAAACACCCCAGATTAAGCCAAATAATAAATCTAAATGATATGAAGGGTTTAATGTTGGTTAAGGGTTTAATTAAAGTGTTAAGCTTTATTTAGAAACTGCACTAAATACACAAAATGGGAAAGGGGGCCACTGAGCCTCAAGCATGGTAGGGGGGCAGTCAAGTGGAAGAAAACACTTTCAGTAGAGGCAGGCAATAAGAGCTTTAAATTCACAATAATACATCATGACACAACAACATGTGTGACAGTATTTTAAGGAATTTCAAAATAGAAGTGTTTGTTTTGATGTGGAACACTATATGATGAAAACAATGCAAAGGCTTCCGTCTTTATTATTATTATTATTATTATTATTATTATTAATCTTCTTTTTAAGTCCAATTAAAATTATATTTTAAAAAAAAAGCAAGATGATAATCTAATCAAACCTGTCGCCAATCACATGACAACTCCATCCATTTAATGTAGACATAACCAACATGACCTGTCCATTTTCAAACTGAGCATTAGAATGAGGAGGAAAATTGATTTATGGGTGATTTATGTTGTTGTTGCCAGGCCGGGCTGGTCTGAATATTTCAGAAACTGCTGAAACCATCTCTAGGGTTTAGAGAGTATGGTCCAAAAAAAGAGAAAATATCCAGTCAACTGCAGTTCTCTCAGCAAAAATGCTGTGTTGATGCCAGAGGTCATTAATGAACATTCATGGTTAACAATAATATTTATAGTTTAGCATTACAAATATAATTTCAGTTAAAGAGCTTCTACATACTAGTGCATTAACCATTGCAGAAACATACAAATGATTACCAATGCTGAGACAAGAATAACCAGTGCTGTTAATTTAAGGCCGCTGTGGCTTTAGTTGGAGGTCTATAATAATAAATACTCTTAATACTCACGTTAAACTCTGTGTGATAAGAGACGTTAAAGGACCGGATGTTACGTTGATTTCATCTTCTACGTCCCCTGCCCTGCCCCGCCCCCTCCGCCTCCGCTGAGAAATGGCCGCATCGCTGTAGTGGGTGAAGTCCGCTCTACTGACTAACCGAGAAGCTGACGATTCAAACAGACAATCAGTTGCTGAAGCAGGAAGTCGGAGTTGGGCGTCTCTGTGGGAAAGGTGAGATGTTTGTCTTCTCTACTCATTTGAGTCTTATTCGTCACAGTTGTCTTGGATGCCGCAGCAGCAGCAGCAGCAGCAGCAGTTAATTATGTTAGTTAATGTTGTCGTCATGTGTTTGCTCGGACTTGTTGTTCGTGGGTCAGTCTGGTCACACCTCAGCGCTGTCACTACTCGCTTGTTGTCACAGTGCATTGCCTGAATGCAACAAGCTCCAGTCACTCCTATCCTAAGATATGCTGCCATATAAGGCAGGCATTACCACATCACTTGTGTTAAAGGCATAGTTTTTGTTTTGTTTTCGAAGTCTATAAGGTATAAGGTACTTATACAGAGTCAGTTATTAGTGGATTTCCATCATCCTGTTTTCAAGTGCAAGTTTTTATTTGCGCTGAATGAAAAAACTGAAATTTAAAAGTAAGCTTGAAATGTCTTATATAAATGTTTTTATGCTGAGCTAGGCGAAAAATTGCAGTATTGATTAAAGTTCAATGTGATAGCGAACTGCAGTGGAACCAATTCCATAATTGATGGATGACATTTAGGAAACCTTCCTCTATTTAAGTCATGGAATTCTGTTTGATCATGTTTGGTGCACCAAAATGCGCATTTTCTTCAACTGCATTTTTTAGAAATCTGGGTTTAAATGTGTGATACATTTGAATGGAAACCAGGCTAGTGTTAAATATAGTAGTTGAGCATGCTGTTTAGCACCTTTGTGGAGGGAGATGAAAGAACTGGAACACAAGTTACATTTTTCATTTCCAAGTGACACATACGGCATTTAAAACGTAAGTGCATAACATTTAGATATCAACGAATGTCTGTTTGAGTCAAACCATTGTGAACTGAGTTTACACAATGCCGATTAAGTCTATCAACTCCACATGACTCTCTATGTGTTTCTCAGTAAAGCTGTGTTAAGATCTCGTTG
This sequence comes from Solea solea, assembly GCF_958295425.1. Lineage (NCBI taxonomy): Eukaryota > Metazoa > Chordata > Actinopteri > Pleuronectiformes > Soleidae > Solea > Solea solea. Next base: position 15,717,095 of record NC_081147.1, on the reverse strand, counting down.
CTCAGCAACATTCCCACTCTGTACACAGGAAGTGATTCTTATTATGTCAAGACAGATGGAGGTGGCAGTAACATTGCGTTAGTGAGACGAGACAAAGTGCAAACAGGTTGTTATATGACTGAAAACACTGTCCCTGCTTAAAAGAGCAGGTTTTTAGATGGATGATGTAGTGTTGAAATAATGTGACATCCTTTCTGCAGAATAATAACATCAGCAACAAGAAAAAAAAATCACCAAAAGTTACGTACTGCAACTTTTATCAACATCTTGACATTCCTTGAGCCTTGACCTAGACCCCCATCATGTGAGTCATTGAGGTCACATGAGTCACGGTATGAATGGGTGAATGGCTGCATTTGGAGGAATCTCATACTGATTTGTTAGTGCTTGTAAAGTGATGTCATCTGATGGTTATTCCAACTCAATGAAGATGGTCGTCCTCACACACTCTTTATGCCTTTGATGCCGTGCCTAAATGCCTGGATATAATCATGTCTAAATATTCATTTTGTCATTTCAGACTCAAAGAAATACCAGCATTTACCCCACCCACCGCACACTGTCGACTGAGGAACCTGCAGAGCCTGTCTGAGCTTGTCAGTAGCCGCAGCTTTAGTGGAGGATTGGTGCGATGGCTTTGTTGACCCTGCACAGGAATCCATCTCTCTCCACTGGTCCAGTGAGTTCTTTCATACTCATGCCTTGTTTGTACAAAGACCTGCTGGGCATTTTGCATCATACACAGAATAAATGCAGGCTTCCCGTTGTGGCACTTCAAAAAATATGTGAAAAATAATTCACTATGACTGTATGCCTGCAAGCTACACAGCATTTTTCACATATTTGTCTCTCACATGATATATTACGTTTAAGATTATCCACGAACAACTTATTGTGCGATTGTTTTTTTTTTTATCATTCATGAATGTGTACTTTGTGGATATCACCACTGTATTTGCCTGACTGATAAAATGAGGCTGTTGGATGTAATTGATCTATCAGGCATACAGGGAAAATTGATTACCTCGACGATTACAGCAATTACTGTGAGTGATTGAATCACTGTCTGTCTAAATCTTAACTGTTACTGCCACAGTTTAAAACATACACATAATCATAAAAACCCTGTGTCATCAGCCTCTGTCTGTAACATTATCTCTTCTCGTGTATATCATCATCAATAAAATCATAGATGACCTGACTGTGGGTCCATGTTTGCCCCCCCCCCCCCCCCCCACATTTTTTTTGCATATTTTCTCACATGATCTAATCACTCTACTTTCTTAACTTGTGCTCTCCCCCTTTTTTCTTCTTCAAACTCTCATCATTCTTTTCCTGGCTCCAGCCCACTTCTCCTCTTACATTTCAGTTTATTTTCTTGAATCTGTCTGGACTTGTCGGTTGAGTAACAGGTAAAGATACTGTCTCCTTAAAGCCTCCATACGGCTGCTACTTCTCTCTTGTTCGTTCCTCTTCCCCTTCTTGTATTGCACTTCTACTTTATTTTTTACTCTCTCCTTCTATAGTTTCATTGCTAGTCTTTGCCCAACCCTCACACTTAGTGTCCTCTTCCCTCTACTCACATATCACTCTGTGTCTGTCTTCCTCTGCACCTTATCTGTGTTGAACCACATTTCGCCCAAGAAAAAGAATGAACATTTTTTTCCCGGTCATTTGTGTCGCCTCTTTGAAACAGAAAAAACATCACATGCTGTGACTAACACTAACTCTTTGTGAAGAGTGTGTTAACACACCAGTCTTCATCTCATTAGAAATGTGGGAGTATTAGAAAAAGTGTGCTGCTATTAACTACTAGTGTATTACATATACAACCCAAGAATCTGCATACTAATCTCTTGGGGATGTTTATATGTAATCTCTATATAGAAAAGACCATTCAAAATTTGGTTTGTATAAAATCCAACGTCACACACAAAAGTAAAAAATATATAATTTTCCTTCCTCTTAATGAGCCTGTTTTCTGTGTGTCTGTGTGTTTTTTTTAAAGGATGAAAGCCTCCAAAGAAGAGGGAGACTTCAGAAAAGGTTTATATATGCTATAGAGCCATGTCCTCTCTGAACTGACATTTAATTTCACTCATAACAGAACGATAACCGGCCACTTAAAGACAAACTAACGAATGTCTGTCTGCATCCAGGGAGAGCTTTGCCCTCGTGAAGGGGGCGGTGCTTCTGCTGGAAGAAGGCGAGGAAGTAGACGGCCATGATGAGACCCCTCCCTCTCCATCTTCCCCAGTGGAGCATAGCGGTGGAGCTTCAGAAACCCGACACAGACATCTGCATGCCATGATTGAGCAGCTCAGGCCAGAAGATACCATCCAGCTGGTAAGGACTGGTGTTGTTCTGAAGCTGCACATCAGATCATTAAATCTCAATATGTGTTGAGATACATACATATGCAGACATACAACTGTAATAACAGTAACAGTTATAACTGGAAGTTGGAAGGTGTAAGATCATATTACTAAAACGTCCAAAAGGATTAAGTGAACTTAATTTGAGAGGGTGTGATATTGTTTCCCTGAGTCAGCTGCACTGAAAGATTAATCAGTTTTTGTTAAATTAGAATTTACTTTCAAAATAAAAGATATTGTGACGTAATCTGACAGTTGACAAATCAACAAACACCAATAAAAAAATCACATCTCATGAAGAGACATTTATCCAACATTATCATCTAAATGGGCATTAGAAACAACACATTAAGCAGTTTGAAACAATATTTTCTTCAGATAATGAGCTAAAAAATAACATACATGTAGGTAGATTGTAGCCAGTATTTGGATTTCCCTCAAACCATTACACTCACTTCCCTGTTGTGACTTTTCCAGTAAGGCCAAGGAAAATAGTGCAATCAGCCAAATTGATTAAGATTAGATACCATGAGAAGAAACCATGAGAAGAAACTGCACGTGTTGCACAGAGAAAACATTGATTTTGAGCATCAGTTGCTTGTTGCCTCTCTTTTTCTGTCTCAAACATCCTCTGCACCCTCATATACAGGCAGTGCAGTTGGAGTCCATCAACCCTGCTAGAGTTCGGTACCTGATTGTCGTTTCCACCCTTGGCAGCAAACATGAGAGCATCCTGCTGGGCATAGATTTCCCCAACTTAGACAGGTGTGTGTAACCACCGTGCCGGTCAGGTTAACAAAGTCTTGTTCAGCTAGACTTTAAACTTCAATTTGTGTTCCTCACCACTTCTTTGCAGTGATCAGTGCACCATCGGCTTGGTTTTGCCGGTATGGAGCGACACACAGGTTTATCTGGATGGAGATGGGTAAGAAATATTTAAAAGAAACATTAGTTTCTCTTAAAACAGTTGTACACACAAGATGTGTGGGAGGATTAAAGCAAAAACAGCAAAATACATGATAAATGCATTTCAGAGGCTGCAGCACAGACGGTGCTGCTTGATATCTTGGATTCTGGCCAATGATAATAAGAATGAGTCATGATACTAATTATGGAGTTGAGTCATTTTCCATAAATTACAGCTGATCATATCCTCACTCAGACTGTTCTCATGCGTTTTTTGGAAAGGAAAGCATGGTGAATATAGGCCAGTGAGACTTTCACTGCTGGAAACGCTGGTAATTACACTTCAATGCAACCAGTGAGTTTCTCAGAATGTTCAGCCATCAGTGCCCAGAGCAGAGTGTAGAGAACGTTGTGAAACTTAAAGTGCACAGATCTAAAAAACAGTTTATCCACTGCCATGCTCATCTCGTCACCTACACCTACAACTGTGCTAATTTTCTTCACAAGAACAGACATTGCACTGAATAAGTGAATAATTATATCATTAGATTCTAAAAATAACTCAATGTTGGACTGTTACTATTAGTCTGCCTTGCAGCAATGCTTATAATGCTTCTCATCACTGTGACTTCCTCTTTTCTCTCTCCCTCTCTCTTCCTGACTTAATTATTGCAGCTCATGTTGATGACTTTATCTCCACAGTGGTTTTAGTGTGACCTCAGCAGAGGTGACCAGGATTTTTAAGCCCGTCTCCATGCAGACCATGTGGTGCGTAATAGCTGACAAACATTCATTAATGTCCTTTTTATATAGCATCCAGAATATCACCTTGTACTTAAACAAGACCATAACACTTTTTTGTCCCCCTCCACTGATGACCTAAGGTCAGTGCTGCAGGCGTTGCACGGCTGTTGTGAGCGGGCGGTCAAGGCAGCAGTGATCCCAGGCTGTGGTCTGGATTGGGCCCAGCACTACTACAATCACGTCGAGTCAGATCGCTTCTGCCTCAATGAATGGGAGGTCATGGACGACTTGCACTCGGTCCGCAAGGACTGTATTGGACAGAGGTAAGAATCTGTCCTGTTTTACATTTCATCTCAGCCTCTTATTTCTCTGGGAAGTGGCTGAGGTGAAACTCACACTGTCACAAACATATATACATACAGTTAAACTAACAAACTAAAAAGAGTATTATATGTTGTACGGTATATATGGAAAGTTAAAGGTCCATCACTCTAAATGTGTCACAGAACTTTGGTGGCCTTCACACACAAGAAAGAATGTTGTTCTTTTTCGTTTGCATAGTAAACTTCCATTTAAAGACGCGAATCGCTTGTTTGCATATAAAAAAGGCTTATTCTAAGGCTATGAAAACCAAAAACAAACGTAAAATCAGCTGTGTTACATTCTGTGTTGAAATGAAAAATGTTATTTATTGTTTTCTTTGTGGGAAGGTCGGAAGACAGACTCACCAAGGAGGCGCTGATCAAAGAGCACCTGAGAGACATTATGAGGACTGAGGATCTGGACAACATCACATCTAAAATGGTGAGACATGAGCACATGAGGTCGAAGAACTCCTAGAGCAAAATCTGTGCACACCTGAATTAACTGATCTCTCCTCTGCTCTCCTGTAGGTGAAGACTTCCCTAGAGTCCAGAGTAGGCTTTGATATGAGACCTTTCAAGGAATACATTGACAATGAGATCCTGGTCACTATGGCTCAGATGGACAAACCCTCTAAAATATTTGACTATCTTTACCTGGTGAGTGACTGCTCGGCTTCCAAGATAGCAGCGTTTAATTAAAAGTTCATCATGTGAAGTCTTTGCTTTGTCTTGGTCAGTAAACTGAAGGAAGTGTGCTTTCAGTTTTCACCAGGGCGTTGTGCGTGACTGTGACTTCCCCTTTGCGAGTCATGTGTTGACAGCAATAGGGAAGACGGCTGTGAAGGCCCTTTGCTTTTCTTCCTCTGTGGCCTCAGTTGAAAGTCTCCTTTTATCTGGTTTCAGGGTTCTGAGTGGAACGCGGCCAACTTTGAGGAGCTGCAGAAAAACAAGTCAGTGTTTTCACCTTCAACGTTTCCGTAGCTCTGTGCGCTCTTGCTGTTGTCTTCGGTTTCCATTCTCTCATCACACGAGAGAGTCCCTGCCGAGGCTCTAGGTTTAAGTGTCTCTGTGTGTTTTTCAGTGTCGGCTACATTTTGAATGTGACCAGAGAGATCGACAACTTTTTCCCCGAGTCTTTCACTTACATGAACATCAGAGTGCACGATGTTGAAGCCACTGACCTGCTCTGCCACTGGCCAGACACGTACAACTTCATCAGCAAGGCAAGGTAGTCCTGACGCCACACACATTACAAAAGTACTTGAATCCAAACTTGTGAAAAGGCATCGCCCAATCTTTTGCAACCATCAGCTGTAGAAACTGTCACATTTATATGTGGTAAATGCAGAAAATAGCTGTCCTTCACAACCTCCTGTTTGTTACCCAGAGAAACATACTTACATTTCCACTCAGTTACATTATGCAAACTATCTTCAGTGTTGTTTCCTTGTGTCACTGGGTGTTTTGGGTCCTGCAACAGACAGCCCCGTCCAGGCGAACTGCCTGGTTCCAAGTGGCATCAACTTCTTCACAAAGCTTTCTCTGCTGCCTTATTCAGGAAATGGCCGGCAAATCCCTGACTGCCCACCCCCACTGGCATACACCTCGTCATCTACCCCTTGCTCTGACAGCCCTCTACCAGCTCGTTATATTTCTCCCTCTTCCTTTCTTGAGCCTCCTCCATCCTCTCCGCCCAGGGCACCATTAGCTCTAACAGTGTCAGCTGCCTTGTAGCCTCTGAGACTTAGGGTATCAGGTCACAGTGTGGTCTGGATGATGTGTAATGGTATCTTCTGTTGCCTCTCCAAGTCGACAGTCATCACCCAGTCTTTGGTCATGGAGAGCAAACCACCAGAGCCTCTGGCCCCTCCTGGATAAAGTGTACCAAAAAAAAATTATATTTACAATAGAAATAACAAAGCAATAACATACAAGCACACTACAATAATATAAATGCACTTGACATAGTACAAAACGTGTGCACACGTCGTGAGGGGCTCCTAAAAGAGATTAATGGTAATAGTGAAAGGATGTTAAAGGAAGCCACAAGCCATGTCTTGACTGCATCATCCAAACAAAGTGTAATACGAACAGTTGTTTACATTCACTGGAAACATTTCTAATACTTCAATGCCGCCACTTTCTAATCAGCATGTCGCTTCTTAACTGCTAGGTTTTTTGGAAATGCATGTGATGCTGGTAAACACTGCGACATTCACTGTCCTTTTCCATTTGATTCCAATCACTACCCTTTTAGTGTTTGTCAGGCAGAAGCTCTAAACCACTGAGGGAGCTTCTCTTGATTTGTGTGTTGCAGGAAGAGTGGACAGGCAGTGTTGGTGCACTGTAAGATGGGCATTTCCCGCTCTTCATCCACGGTGATGGCCTATGCCATGAAGCAGCAGCGTTGGTCGTTGGATGTGGCGATGGCCTACGTTAGGGATTGCCGGCCCATTGTGAAGCCCAATGAAGGTTTCATGAAGCAGCTTCAGACCTACAATGGCATCCTCAATGCAAGGTCAGACATGATGGTGTTAGGCATGAAAATGCCAGACAGTTTTAAAATATTTTCTTTCGATGTCACTGCTTCTTCTCGCATCAATTCACCTGTGGATTGTGCCATCTGGCCATTCATCATTTCAGTCAGCAGCGTCACAACACGCTCTGGAGGAGAAAGTCAAGAGACCAGAGACAGAAGTCTGTGCGCAAAGAGGAGGAAGGAGAGGAGGATGAGGAGGAGGAAGAAGAGGAGGAGGAGGAGGAGGAGGATCTTGAAGAGGAGGAAGAGAGCTCAGAGGAAAAAGATGAACTAGAGGTAATTAGTCACAACAACACGTTCATAGCATTTCAAATCCCACTGATTTGTTTTTTTTATCTTCATGGCTTCAGCTCTTAAACATTCTCAAACGCACACAGGTGTTTGAAAAACCTGCCTCCGTGTCTGACACCAGCAAGGAGCCTGTGCAGACAGCACCACCTGCTGTTGGTCCCATTATAAGTGTGAATGAACCAGAAAAGGTGTGTTTGCTGCCCCCCACATTGAATGTACATCCTGCCACTCCACTGTAACCATCAGTTCTTCAATTATCATTATTATTTTTTTTAAATCTCTGCTTCATCCCCAGGTCACTCCCAGTGTTAATCGCAGCGGCAGGATGAACCTCCTATCCTTCATGCAGTCCATCAGTGAACTGGATGATGATGATAAGGGTCATGAGCAGGTAAATGAAGTAGCATGTTGAGAAACAAGTGACCTTAAAGATATAACATGTAATATTTCTGTGTTTTCTAGTGTTTTGTTTTATCAGTATATGAGAATTAAGTAGTACAAACATAATTAAAGAGACAGTAAATTCTTTGTAATAGATAGAAGTAATAGAAATTTCATCTGTGTTCATCTGTCAGCTTCTGGGGAAGTTGGGAGTCGCCAGAGACACCAATGTATAATGTTATCACGATATTTAAGTCACAATACGATATTATCACGATATTGCGATATATCTGATATGCTGAGTATTTGCGAAATCATTGATTGAGATATACTTGCACAACAGCTCTAGTGACAGTGAGCACTTGGCACCATCTAGTGGACTGAAACATCAATTGATATTTTTCATGCAAAAAGATGAATGTTTATTTGTAACATTAGGTATCAGTTAATTTGGTGTCTCAAAAGCAATATATTGCCACACAAAATGTTGCAATATTTCACTGTATCAATTTTTCTCCCCCAAGGAAAACAATCAATCAAACAAGTTCAAATCAGATAATATTTCTCATTTCAAAGGAATACTGAATCATCAATAATGCGGCTTATTAATTCCATTCAATTATGTCAAGCACATAATTAACCCGCTCATCATGTGGCTCTGTTGTCAGTACATTTCCAGCTATATTTTAAAGCTGTGATAGGGTGGGTACTCTGGGAATGTGCTGGCTTGATAGCACTTTGAGGAAAGGGGCACCGATCAGAGAGCAGGAAAAAGAGAGGTTCCTTAACGTTCTTTAATAATCAATTGTTGGAGTTACAGGTGGGTCAGTGGACATGTATGGGTGTATGTGTGGTCCTAAAGTAAATGAAAAATAATGATATATTGTAATATCCAGTCATCATAATCTACTAATAACATTAACGGCATATGATTATTAATCTTAAATAATCACCAAAAATATACAAATTAAGTTAGACTTAAACATCCTGGGTTAATCACTAGTTTAACTGGCTTGAACAGCATTCCAATAACTCAAAATACATCATCCCAGAGTAACTTGTCAAAACACAGTATTTTATGGTCAATGTCGCCATCTAGCGGACAAAATAAATCACTGCAGTACTCTAGACGACCAGATGGCATTTTACCGCGAGCGAAAACAAACATGCATTTCTGGATCAACATAGTTAAACTAGCGAAAATACAACAGCCAAACAGCAAGAAAACAAGAGCACTGACTTATGGCGACAGTATTCACTGTCCAACAAGGCAGGTAAACTCACGTTTCTGCATGAACGCACACGGCTGGTATCCACCACAGTTTCATCACACCTCGGAATCAACGTACCTTGTTGTTAAGAGGATATGACGTAACGTAGGTATGGAAAGCATACTAGGACAAACTAAAACGTAACTCAAAGGTGTAAATGTGCTAGATAACAGGTACCAGTAGACTTTCCTACAAAAGCTGTAGTGTGTAGTCTTTAAATATAAACAAATGTCAGCTCCACACAACTCTCTCAGCATAGCAGTGTTTTGTTTTCATGTCCCCATGCAACATTCCCACACTGCACACAGATAGCAAAGCTAGCAGTTTCTTTTGAGCAACAGAAGTTACACATTGGCGCTTTAACTACTGTCACTTAATTACTCTTTTCAAAGCTTCCTGCCAGTCCAAGGCGCTCTCCAAGACAGCGGAAGCGAAGCCATGGCCGTCGAGGTCTGACTCACCAGAACGCATGTGTCGATGTTTCACCAGAACCACGCAGCCTAGCAGATGCTGGGCAGAGTAAACCCTAACGTGATCAAAGACATGGTGGAGCAAGGAGAGGGTCCTGGGAAGGTGGCAAAGTTGAGGACAAACATGGTGGTGTTCAGATTCTTGAACACAAATCCTGCCACATCTGCTATTTTAGATGTTGGAAGATGTAATTTATGTTTTGAAGGTAATTTTAATTGCATGAAAATGCAATATCGCTACACCAGTGAAAGCCAGAATAACTCATTGATACTTGTATTATTAAAATGTTCTATTACACAGAGACTTACCAGTCTCTCTGTCCATGTAACCACCCTTGCCACCTTTCCTTCTCCAGCTCTTGTTACCACTCCAGAGATATCTATGCAATTAGAGTTCTCGTTTACTGTTCTCTATAAATTAAACTGCCAGTCTAAGGTAGGTTTTCAATGTTCTGCATTTTCTCTCTTTTATCTGAAGGTTATTTTACAGATGTGCATTGCTCACAGAATGGAGGATTTTACTGTGTCTAAGATGTGCATTACAGACCAAGTCAGGGCCAGTTTTATGGCACAAGCCTGTTTGCCAAACTGTGTTCCAGTGTGCCAATGAATATGCAGAATATTTCAATGAAAATATTTATCATATCACCATTTCACCAATTTCACTTTGTGAATTGTATTTTAACACCAGAACTGTGCGAGTGCCTCCAACCTGAGAATGAACTACAAATCCATTGCTGGTGTCTTGAATGATTTTACCGTGTTGTGGCTCAACATTATATACACCCTGTTGTATTTCTCACCTGGTGTGATTGCAGTATAAATGTGATCTCCTGAAGTTAAGCATATGTATGCATTAAAACTTTTCTATACACCCACAGATAGTGTATATATATATGTATATACATACTGTATCAACACAACTGCTGAATTAGATGTGTATTATTTGCTTTACAGCAGCTTGAGAGCAAATTGTTCATTATTTAAATGAACATTTAATACACAAATTATCAATATATTGTTTTCAAATTTCTGATCGCGAGATGCTGATGTGGAAGATTTCATGCTGGTATGACAACAGCGTACATAGCAGTTACCCTGCATGCTCAGTTGGGGGGGGGGGGAAGCAGAAACCATGCACTTTAAAATACCATAACACACACTGTTCCCACTGCTGAGCCAACATCATGCTGTGCTATGATCAAATTGTTGTTTTTTTTATTTAAGTCCACATCTCTATGCATTGTTGCTTTAATCTCACAACTTTCTGCACCTCACTCTTGTTTACAACAAAAACTATGAGTGAAAAATAATAAAAATATCAAACCACCCACCCCTTTGTTTCTTGATTGAACAACACATCAGAGGACAAATGCCTTTGTTCAGAAACACTTTATATGCAAGGAAAAACAACCTTGTGCTAGCCATGATAATATCAGATATAGTTGTAATGCACAACAGAGCAGAGATTAAGGGTTATGCTATTTCTTTTGTACAAAAACAGATGAAAACTTAATTTAGGTGCCCACATATTTCCTTCTGGGTTCACTGAGTGTGATTCCTCCTTCTTTCATTGCTGCTCTGAATTTCTGAACCTGTGAAAGACCAAAAAAAAAATCAGTAAAAGCGGGCACATTCGGGGCTGGGGGGGTGGTCAATTGATGCTTATGTACTCACAGCATCACTGCGGAACGTCCATGGAATGGCCCTGTACACCATCCTCGTGATTCCAGCCTGTTGACATCGCTGTGCCAGCACCTCGCCCACAGCTTGACACGCTGCCACACACCTCGTGGAAGCAAGCTCCTTCTTCAGCGCCCACTCTGTGGTCGAGCAGGTCAGCACAGGGTTAGAAGAGCTGCTGGAGAACACCTGTGCCGTCACGTGATGCTGGGTGCGAGAAAACACCAACCTGAATCACAATAAACATGGTTAGAAAGGAGAGAGAAAAAAAGATAAGACTACTTTTCCAATATTAGTATATACAGTACATCTCTGTAGTAAACATGTCATTACAGAGTCACTACTCAAAAACTGTTTCATACTAAAACCTGTTCTGTTGTGGTGCAGTATAAGAATAGAAGAAATGCAACACACTGTTAAAAATGTTCATGTATATTTTAGCTTTAGGAGGCCAAGCTACATATTCAAATACACAGAAATGTGCAGAGTTCATTTTATGAAGCAAGCTGGGAGTGACTGTGAGGAGTCCAAGATTCAAACACTACTGAACGAAGTACTTCCTAGACTACCTGCATGAATAATATGAAGTACTTTTACTGTGTACCTTTTGAGTAATCCTCTGTCAAAATCCTTAACAGAGGACAAGGTTAAGTCTATTTCGCCCTACTTTGACATGGAATAAAAAACGTATTTTTCATAAGTAGTCCAAGATTCATATACCACTGAACTTAGTACTTCCTAGACAACCTGCATGAATAATATGAAATACTTTTACTGTGTACTTTTTGAGTAATCCTGCCAAAACCTTAACAGAGGACAAGATGTATGAATCTTGGACAACTTAAAATAAGCAAATAAGCTTTTTATTCCATGTCAAAGTAGGGCGAAATACACTTAATTAAGGATTTTGACACACACCGACCTGTGGTAAAATTCCCTGTGGGGCCAATTCGTCTTCCACCCCCGGTCCTTCACAGCCAGAGCCATCTGCTCCAGGTTCCGAGGGTTTCTGTTGACAAAGGTCGGGTTCACGGCTTCGTTTTCATCCGCGCTGGGCTCCGGTTGACAGGCCGCATGACTCAGACAGCGAGCTTAAAGGAGACGGACAGAAAAAGCCAACGCCGTGGATTAGTTTATGTGAGTTCACACATACAACTGAACTATATTTACAGAGGGTACAGGGTTTACAGAGCTATTTAGTCTTCATATATAATAGAGCTGAACAATTAGAGTTAAATGAGAGCGTACGTCTGAGCAAGCTGTGATGTAAATGACCTACTGAACGTACCTGTCTGGTTCGCAGCGATGCCACATCGGTGAATGCGGGTTAAAAACAGTCGAACGCTGCGATTAAACTCACTCAGAGCCATTTCCTCCTCACTTGAGTTTGCCTCATAAACTAACACAAAGGTTCAGTCAGTTCGCCAGCATCAGGTAAAACAAATAAACACGAATAATTTGTTAACAACTCAGCGTGACACGAACAGCGCCATCTTTGACATTCGCACAACATCCGGTCCACTCGGTGCCACTGTAGAAGTAGCACTGATAGAAACCACTGGCAACAACCCTCAACATTTTTTAGGTTCCGCTTCCGTGTCTTCTTTTTTTTTTAACAACTTTATTCAAATACGGTTACATTACAGAAGTGAAGAAAGAAACATATTACATTAGTGAACAAACAGAGCAAAAACAGGAGAAATAAAACTTTGCCAGGGTAGCTGATGAGTTATTAAAAAGAGAAAGAAAAGGAGGACCAAACATTGACAGTCTTAATTGCTTTTTTGTTGTTAGAGCCAGAAATCAAAGAAATATAATGTACAACTTCATGGGTAAAAGGGACAAAATTCGTTTTTTTACCACTGAATTTACATTTATGGATATGGAATTTTGCCAATAGAACCAATAAGTTTATAACAAAGTACACATTCTCTCTATTTTGAGTTCTATAAAAGCAAAATACCACATTCTCCCATAATAAAATAAAGTCTTTATAAATATTGTCACCGCTTCCGTGTCTTCGTCATGAATAATAATTGCATATCTTGACATTTCCGGTAAAGCATAACCTATGGAAGCCCGTTTCCGCCACATGTAAAGAAGAGAATGCATACCCAAGATATATTTATGAGATGTTAAGTCATAGTTATGAGATACTAAGTTATAATTAGGATATACTAAGCCATATTTATGACGTATTCATAATACTGAGATGCTGAGTCATAACTAGTGTCTCATATCATAATTTTGACTTACTATTCAATCATTATGACTTACTTATATTTTATACCAATCAAATCAAATATTTGTATAGCCTGAATCAAGGCACTTTAACATACCAAAGTCAATCATTTACTCATGTACTTTTGTGTTTGTAGGAAATATTGAACCATACTTGAAGCATATTTCTGCATTATTCAAAAAATATTTGATCAAAATATCATATACAGCACAACATGGTTTAATTTAGCTCCACCTACAGTACCAATAGTGTGTGAAACTATACAGTAATGAAAGTATTGGAATGTTTTATTGTGAAAAATGTGTAGTTCTGCTTTGTGGTACTACCTATTGTATTTAAATGCTTCTTGTAACCTCACAAATAAGTCATACTCAAAGAAAATGTGTGACAACACAAGAGGTCAAGTTGCCTGTTGAGTGAACAACTTCCCACACGATTAAGCAAGACAGACATTTTTAATTTCAAGTTAGATTTTACAGTGCAAACCTGCAGGGGGGAAAAAAAGACACATGTCCAGGGTAATGTTGTTGACAGCAACTGCATGAAAAATGGATTATTTTTATTTGTCCAAAAGGCTTAATGAATAAATAAGCACTCGGTCCCAATAAGGCACATGAACATTTTAACTACCAATAAATAACTGCTGAGTTTTGTGCTTGGAAGACATGATAATGAGTGGAAAAGTACCTTTGGCTCATGAATATCATCAGCTGATCCAACGGCTTATTAAGACACAATACACCAATCCAACAATCGTGTGTTCCCTTCAACTGCAGAACAGATTCATTTATCAATGTTATACAATACTGTACGTTTATACAGTCCGAGGTAAATTATTACTATTTCTTTAAGCTACTGACAGAGTATTTTGAAAGAAATACATAACAGAGCAGAAATAAAATAGCAAGGAGATACAAAATTATGTTTTCCATTTTATATAATGCAATTGCAATTAATTATGACTGACTCATTCATATTCTACTGATGCAAAAAAGAACAGTCTACACATCATGATCACTGTGCAAGTCAGTTAAACAATTTCAGAATCCACAGGGAGGAGAATTTCACCATTCAGACAGTGGCATTCTTACACGATGCAGTCCAAGTAATCAAGGCATAATTTAATGCAATACTGTGTTATGATTTGGCCAGTCATACAGCTGCTGATGCATTGATCAAAGAAGAGAAAGAGAAAGGGCTCAGCTTGTAGCCTGTTCCACTGTAGAACTTGTTCTGAAACTCCACCCTGCAAAAAAATACAGGCAGAGTCAACACAGAATAGTGAATACAAGCTATACTACACATTCAGTTTTTGTTCATCCACACCATTTGCCTATCTCCTCACCCAACACTTAATTCATAAGTTGACAATAAACTGAATCTAAAATAATTCTTGATTCACAAATTATTGATTTGTTGACGTTCTGACCTTTGGTATGGTTTGATGTGAGTTTTTTGTTACTTTTCTGTTTAAATCGACATACAAGAAACAGCACATTCTATAAGAGTGCAATGTGTACATAGATAAGATTTGTAAAAAGACTATATTTTCTATCATTTAATCATGCTTAAATTATCCAGGAAAACCACAGTAGGCATGATCGCTACAAAAACGGTTGACTGTTGAGTTGTATCTGCAGGTTATTAAAATGCTAAAATGGTGGGATCACAGCTCTGCGTCCTGAGCTCCTCTTATCAGATGAAAATGGTCAGATGACTTGAGGCAATCTTTTCATCTATGAAACCTTCTGCCGATGTCAACACACATTTTATTGCATTTATTGTCCAACTCTTTTGAACAATGTCGTAATAGTTGTGCCTGCTCTTTGTGAGCTGACCTGTGGTTGAGCAAAACCTCCCAAGACAAGATTAATTCAGTAAAGGCTGTAAACAGAGCCCAGTGTCATTCTCCCACTCAGATCACTTGAGTCAAATTACGCTGAAAGCTTATTATGAAATCACTGAAATCCCCCCCCCCCCCCGCCTTTTCAGTGTGTCTAGACAAAGAAGTGATTTGACCACAGCAGGTTAAGACTTTAGGCTGTGCTGTTAATTTTAATGGTCATTCCTCTCATCCTTACCAGTGCAGACGCAGCGCATGGAGGAAAGCTGAGAGACCCTCCATAACCAGCAGAATGGAGACGGTCAAGACAGCAAAGAAGGCGAAAACCACAAATAGGACCGCAGATCCAGTGTAGCCCTGCCACTTCAGGCCAATACGCATCACCATTGTCCACAAAACTTCGGACAGCTCTGTGTAGATACACACAACTCACATACTTACTTACTTACTTAAACAGCAAGGGAAATAAAAGATCATGTGTATACATAACTAGCTAAAATTGAATATTATGAGTCAGATTTTAAAAGGAAGTCTGTCTGACTGTGTACAATAAACATCATGTGAGCATGAAGATACACATTGTGTGTATGTGTATGTGTGTGTGTGTGTATGTGCGTCACTAACGTGCATGTGCCAAACTCAGAGCCCAGAGTCGGAGGTAAGAGGCAGTGTTGGAAATGCAGCCTAAACAGTACTCTATGGTGTGGATGGCCTGATGCATGAACACGTCTGCAGCATCAAACTAAGAAAGAAAGCACAGTTAAAGCAGTTAGAAAAGAAACACAACTATACATCTGACTGCATCCTATCAGTTCAGTGAATAAAAGGACATGTGCTTCTTTCTTACCTCCTCTTCAGCATCTCCATCCACCTCCCCTTGACGAGTATTGATAGAGCCTTCATTAGCCAACAGAACACGCCTCTCTTCCTCCTGATGCTGTGCAGAGTTAAAGATTAGTCAGAAGACGCAGCTCACCATTGTTAAACTGGTTTCAGTTCAAACACAGACTCACCACTGGACGCCGTCGTCTCTTGAATGTGAGGTATTCATATGTTGGCTTTCCGAGAAGAAGGACCGGGACTGAACACAGAGCCAGAACCACCAGGACCTTCTGCACCACAATCTACACACACAAAGTGAGACCAGCTGCTCACTTGATCTATTTTTAACAAGGTGTTTTACATTTACTTTTATTAAAGCAAATCACCCACCTGTCCCCTATAGAGAGGTGGGTTGTCAGGATTTTCTGTGAAGAGGAACATGTCTATGAAGTGGATTAGTATACTGGGAGCGAATTTGGAATTGGCAGCAGTGTAGGCAATCCACTTGAAGACAACCATGAACACAAGGTAACCAAATAGACAGACCATGAAGAAAAGCTCTGGGATCAGCACTAAGAACACACTGCTTATCTGACCGAAGTGTCTGGAGAAAATAAAAACATGAGAAGAGGTGGTAGAAACAGAAACAAGGATGTGTGAAAGCAAGTTAGACACACGGGTACAGAAAACAATCCAATTGACGTAAACAATATTACTTACAAGTAATTGAAAAACGACAAGCAGACTCCAAAGGTCATGTGGATGACACCAATGATTACCGACATCTTCATCTTGTAAGAGTTAAGGAAAGTTAGTTTGTTGTTGGCCATGCCCCAAATCTAAAGACGTCACAGACAAGAGAGAATATGTATGAATAAAGTGACAAACCAAAACACAGTGTGAACAAAAAACTGAAGAGGTGAAGAGTTTGATGGACAAACCGGGTCGATGCCAAACGGATAAGGGCTGGTGAAAACACCCGGCACAACAGGATCCATGGTCAAGAACTCACTTCCTGCCAGGACTGAAGAACTGAAAGACACAAATATAAGTTGGACCAAAAGCAGGGCCTGGAAGTTTGAACTTGCACAAATGAAATGTCCTTACTTCCATTTGTTTTGTTCAAACATCGGACCAACGTGCCACGAAGAGCTGAAGGTAGTGAGTCCTCTGCTGAAGCACTCATTGTAAATGGCCCCCGTGTAAACAGAGAAGAGTCCCATCAGCAGAATCAGATACCGTCCTCCAAACATCATCCTCCAAATCTACAACACACAGAGATTTCATTTTATATTTGAGTTGAAAGTCACTTTTGCTTCAGTGAATATACATGAACATAATCTGTAAATTATTGCTTTTAACTTAATTTCTTTGGTCTGTCAATGACACTGAGTGGGAATATGTCGTGTGATCCCTGCAAGATGCAATATGATTAAAAGAAAAGCAAATGCTGTATTTTGAGACAAATCAAATGTAGTTATTGGTTCAAAAAGTCCAAAAAGTTGTTGTTTTGATTTTGTCGCTTTAGAAGGGATAAAAGCTCCAATACTTCTCGTTATAAACAAATAATGTACAATCATTATTTAGATTTGGTTCTTCATTATGAAAATTATTTCACTTTAAGTGAATACACTAGCTTGTGATTAGGTAAGGATTTGGACTTCAAGAGAATATCCTCTGAATTACCTCATTGTTATTGTTCCTGAGTTTGGGGTCCTTCTCCTCAAGAACCATCCAGAGTGCGGCCAGAAACATCAGTAAACCATGACCCACATCCCCAAACATCACAGCAAACAGGAAGGGGAATGTAATGATCGTGTAAACGGCTGCAGGCGCATTAAGAGAAAAAGAAAAAACAACTACATTTAGAGGCACAAACGTAGTACACGTACTAACGTTATAAGCTGTTGTAGAACTGCAATAACAAGGTCACCGATTATGCCTTTGCACTCAAATTACGCAACTGGTTGGTGCAGAATTTTCTCAGGCAGACACTACCCATTTTTAAGTCATTTTGAAAAGGTGATGACCAGTGAGTGATAAACTCACCATCTGACAAATGATCTGACCACCAGTCAGGCAAAAAAATAGAAAGTTTATCTGGCTTCTACACCGAACATTGGACTCTTTTTTCCCCAGACTTTGATGAAGGAACGTTTTAGTTGTATGCTGACGTACTGTACCTGGGTTGACTTCACGATAGCTGGCTACTCCATACGCATCAACGATGCTCTGAAAACCAGCAGTGAAAGAGTTGAGTGGAAACAAGGTAGGTGGAGGGGTGGAGGATGGCAGGCGGTTGTAGAAAGAGTCGACTCCACTTCCACTCTTCCTCTGAGGATGGAGAATAATTATGTTTGGATAAAAATGGATGACAGTAGAAAATGAGTGATCATGTTGTTGATTATCCTCAAACGTTGTCTCACCCCTCCCTCTCTCAACGCGCTCTGCAGCTCAGGCAGCTTGGTGACAGGACACCAGGCCTCAGCGATCAGGCATTTTTCAGTGACAGAGGGGCTGCAGAGATTCAGCACCATTTCGACGGCCTTGCACTTCTGAACCCGAACCTTCCACTGGGGCAGCGCAGCCACAGCACGCATCAGCAGCTGTTGCAGGAAGGCCTCCGTCTGTGACAAAACCTGAAGGGGAGATAAAACATATTAGTACCATTTTAAGGCATAAACTATTACACAGGGTAAAATGTTGGTGATTGGATCAATTTAGCAACCAAAGGTCCAACACTTACTGATTTGATGTCTTCAATTCTGCCTTGTAGACCCTGAAGAATCTCCTCTCTCTCAGCAGTGTTCTCCGGGTATGCAAATGTCTGTGTGTGGAAACTGTGGGAAGAAAGTCAACAGATACTCAACAATTTCAACAGACACTTGAAGTGTAGAAATCTGACTGATGAACAAATGTACCAACCAATCACAGATCTTCTTGACTTTCTGTCCAATCTGATCTCCCCAGAAGGAAATGAGGAACACTGTCCATTGTACCATTTCCCCCTACAAATGACAACATATGTGATTAGATACACCCTTGAGATGTGACAAACAAGAAAGAAATCACTGTCATGTCTCATGACAGTGATTTCCACCCCATTTTCCCACCGTGTCCGGGTGCTCGAGTCGATCCTCCATTTCTCTGAAATCCACGATAATGTATCCACGACAAGCGCGCCACAGCAGCCTTTCAAATGAAGGGACTTTCCAAGGATGGACTACACCCGCAACAAAACTGGAAAAAAGGAAATGCAGCCAAAAATGTCAAAAGGAGAAAATCACCCACCTACATGACTGAGCTAACTTCTTTTATCTTTCTTGTTTTTAATGTTCACCAGTTTTAATCTAACTTTTGAATTCTCAATTCTCTGTTTAACAATTTTCAACTGTTTGTACCTAAGACGGACATCCTGGCGATGATCAAACAGGCCTTGGGTTTCCAGCACATTTGGTGGAGCCTGTGAGAAGCAAGTGGAAAAAAGCAGACTTACAACAGTGCAAAAAGTTTAAAAAAAAAAATGCAAAAAAAGACAAACATAGTCTTTAACCACCTGTGAGGCTGTAAGCGTGTGCGTTCTGGTCAGGACACCTTGATACTGACAGAGCTGAGTCAGCTGAGCTCGAAGACTGTCTCGATTCCTAGACACCTAATGAGACGCACACAGACATGGTCAATATGAATGCTTACGGCCTGAGCACCGAGGCTTGCATCATCTAGAGACATTGGCAGTGTTTTGGTTTTTGAAGAATCGATAGAAGTTCCATACTGGAGCTTTCAACACTCACCTCTTTAAGCTCTCTCGCCAGCCTCTCGCTCTCCTCCTCTATGGTGATAAGTTCACGGGGCTGAGGTGCCAAAGGTGTTGGGCATGGTGGACTGATGGGACCCCGCAACGGTGGGGACAGAGAGCGATTGATCTCCTGCTCAAGGAAAGCTGAAGGACGGATACAACATGGTTAGAAGGGAGAAGCAAATGGAGAAGAAAGCCAATAAAAAACATCCATTAAACTATGACTGGGGAACAAAGCATTTCTGTCACTTACTAAAGGTTTTCTCAAGTTCTTCACATCGCCTGACTTCACTGACAAACTTCCTCTGAAAGGCGTTCACATTGGGATTTAACTGAAATCAAAAGAATTAGAGCAGCAGAAAGAAGATGAGGGAACGAGTTAATCATGTTAATAATTTGACTTTGTCTCACAGTGACTCAATTCGACTGTCTCACCCGTCTCACTCATGGTCTGACTCAGAAATGAGTGATTTGAAGTATTTACAGACACTAAATACAAGAAGACCCAAGAGATGAAGAAGAGTGACTCACGTCTCTGAACTCAACCAGACCCAGTTCTCCCAGCTCACTGACACAATTGTAGGCCGAGCCCGACTGAAGGAAGAGCTGCACCAGGCAGACCTCCTCGCTGCGAAACATGGAGCCCATTGTTGCCTGAAAAGACTGAGAAAAGTTGAGAATTAACATTTTCCTCCAAAAATAAACAGGGTGCTGCATTTCACAGATGAAAAGGAGAGACATTTGAGACAATTAAAAACCTCAAGTTTATTCATTCATTCATTCATCCATCCATTTATATCATCTAAAACTGAAAATGTTAGTCTTGCATACATATTTTCCAGATTAGACGACTACTGGCATCACCATTGCGAACAAGAAGGGGTTGTAATGTGCCACCCTCACATATTCTGTTACTCCTGACTTCCTCATACTATACCACTGTTCCTCACCTGGCACCTGATCATAAGCTTTCTCTAAATCTACAAAGACACAGTGTGACACATCAGCACTCTCAAAGCAAACATCACATCTGTGGTGCTCTTTCTTGGCATGAACCCTTCTGACCTCTTTCTCACATCTACATGGTGTGGCTTATCAACTTTATACCTCTGTAATTACTACAGTTCTGTACATCTTATTCTTAAAAATCGCTACCACAACACTTCCTCAGGCATGTTCTCACTCTCCAAGATTAAATTAAACAATCTGGTCAAAAAGTCCACTACTCTCTAGACATCTACTGCCTTTTCACTCTACATAGTTGCCTTCACTTCCTCCTTACTAATCCTCTGTACTTCCCCAGGCACCATCTCTGTCCTCTCTCTAATTTTTTCTGCTCCTTAAAATACTCCTTTCATCTTCTCAACACACACTGTTCTCCATTTCTAACCTGCTGCACAGAAAAGGTGACAGAGAGTCTTAAATCAGGACTCTGGACACAGAACAACTAGATATTAAGACATGTTTAATCCATTTTTTTACTTCAATACATTATGATTGCTTTTAATAGGCTTGTTTATCTCTGTGTTATAATTACATTTTTATTGTACAGCACTTTATAACTATGTTTTAAAAGGAAACCCAATTTTTGAGCCTCTTGAGTTACAACACAAAAGCTCTACAGGTGCAAAGTAGAAGCATGAATTAAGAATGAAACTGAGCAAAGAGGAAGCTTTTAGTCCTCCTGACTGTGACCATTTCACAGAATTTCCATTGTTGCTCAGACTCATTTCTCCAAATATGAAGCTCAAATTTCTGTCGGTAGTGATTGATATAAAATCTGTGCAACCGATTTCATCTTCGTAAAGGTTAATTTGACAAGTAATAATTTCATGAAGGATTATTTCAGAATGTAGTGTGTGGTGATGTTTAGCGTTAGTGCATTTGATAACACAGTTTTTCCTTAACCACTAAATGAACTGTCAACCGTTTTGACAAGTTCTCTGCCTTCTTAAATGTGAATATATAGGATATGGATATATAATTGTACTTTCTACTGTTAAAGAGGAACAAATAAACCCGCTCAAAAACATAATTATCTAAGATTGGAGGACAAGTTTTGAGATTTGTGGAACGTTTATATAATAATTTATTTGAACCATTTAAATTATTGACCAAACAACTATTTGCAAATAATCAACAAGAAATAGTGAACGGTCATTGCCAATGAAAAATCATCATTATCAGGCCCAGGTGGTAGCTTTTAATAACAAGAAACTTCTGAACACTGAGTTACTGTAAGAACAACGTTGAAATTATACATTGTGCTACATTGTGGGTGTACAAATAAAACACACTCTAACAACTTAGGTTTTACACTTTCTTGGGCGAATAATTTGGTTCATTATGCCTGTCTTTAACCTTAGTAAAATAACATGTTAACATAACATGTCAAACGTGTGTTTCGTACTGAGTGAAACGCAATGACAAGTCCACGAAGGCGCAGTTTCAGCAGAATGAGACATTAAATGAACAACAACTCCTCGTCAATTAAAGCTGGGAGAATTCCATTAAAGCGAAAGAAGTGGTTTGATTTCAGCAGAAGCAAAACACCGACATTCAAACTCGTAGTGACGCTAAACACAAAACCGCTCACCAGTGTGTTCCTCAACCCCGCTGTCCTTCACTCTGTCCGGCTCCGTACCGACGGACTGCCCGGTGACCGATGACCAGCACTAACCAGACGTATTTATGAGAAGTTCTCCTGACTATAACTTCCCGTTCGTGAAAGTCACGTTACTACAGTCTCACGTGATATGCTGCCGCCTTTCTCCTTTTTTTTCCATCTTGTTGACTTGTCTTCTTTGCTCTTGGCACAAAACATTTGGTGCATTACCGCCACCTACTGGTATGGAGGATGCATTAAGACTCTTCCTACCACCAACTAGTTTTTTTTTTCTTTTTCTTTTTAATGAAAAAGCTTAATTTGTTGTGTTTTATTTGATTATCTGTTGGTATGCAGAGGTGGAAAGAGTACTGAAATATTCTACTCAAGTAAAAGTAGGCCTACAACTATTTTTGATACAATTTAGTAAGTAAAAAATGTTCTTTAAAAACAAGTTACTTTTTTTTAATCAAGATTGGGGTTCCTTGTCGTGCAAAAGGGACAAGGGGAAACAAATCTCACGTTATTTGTTTTTAATTAAAGGTAAACCTTTTTAAAACATTTTAAAGTGCATGTCGCAAAAAACATTCTCTAAATTTTTTACTTTTTAACTTTCTCACTCACTCAGGGACCTTAATGCAAATTCACCTGTCCTCATCTTTCACCTGTCCTCATCATTCGAAGTACCATACTTCCAAATTACTAATTAAAAAAATTTCACAAAAAACTTACTCAGTTACAGTAACACGAGTAAATGTAATTCATTACTTTCCACCTCTGTTGGTATTGTCTCTTGAATCAAAAGAACAGGACTGGTTTACATGGCACTGTAAAGGTGGGGATAATAAGGAGAACTTTGCACTTTGGTAAATTTGTCGAACAACAGAAATATGAGTTTTATTTTAGCTGCAGTTCCTCCTGTATATATGAAAGCACAGAATTGCCACCATTCCTTGTTTAATAAGAGATAGTTTCTTTCTCTGCATCTGAGATCTGTTCCTAATTATGATGGGATTGTTTTCTTGTTGTGACATGATCTGTATCTCCTTGCTGTAGAATTTACATCATTAATTTATCGCAAAATACACTCTAATTTGTCTCCCCTCAGTTTTGCCCTTGGTTACATCCTTTTCCGATGTAAACATCCAATGACAATCAATCACTGAAGCTGACTTTAAAGTAAACACTGAAGTTGTAGTGACAAGTAACGTATCATGTTATAAAGAGAAAAAAATCTCATTCATTTGCTGTGGAATAATGTGGTCAATCGTTATCAGGGGCCTTCCTCCTCACAGTTCGGGGCCCATGGGCTCTTGCAATGCCGCAGCTTTATACACTCTTTGTCAAGCTGTTTTTGTGCAAAACATAAATGAGCAAAAATAAGAAATTAATGTTGCACATGTAAAATGTCTTTTAAAGACACATTTGTCATTTTTGTGGGTGTTCTCATGTTTTTTAAATCTATTTTATGTGCATACTATGTATGTACAGATTTTAAACTGTACAGCACTTGGTGCAACTCTGTTGCTTTAAATGTGCTTTATAAATAAAGTTGGATTAGATGAAAGAGCTGCACATTCATTAAGTTACATGTTTCACTTAGAGTACATTAACAAATCTAGGTCTACGTTCAACTGCACTTGTATAATAGCTTCTTTAACTCAAATATTGGATTGTTCGATTATCAGATTTATAAATGTATGTTAATATTTATTCATAGGTTATGCTTCTTTGTGCGTTATCATATAGTTGCAAAAGCACATATGGTGGCATCTCATGAATTGTCTTAATTGAGACAATGAACTTAAAAGCATGAACTAAAAAGAGTCAGTGTTAATGTCAACAGTAACACACTCCAAATCTCAAGTTTACAAGAATTGCCAATGAAGTGCAATAAAAAAAACAATAAATAAGCAAATTTCCTTCACAAAAATATTCGAAAATGTCAGTAAATGCCTCTGTCGCTTCATGTTTAATCCAATAACACAGCTGAGATCCCACATATTGCGTATCCTCTTACGCTAATAGCGTATTCAAACACATGGACATGGAAAGTAAAGCAACATGGTAAGAATTCTGCGTATCAGCTGCTGAGAATAAAACCTACCCATCACCGGAGACAAAAGAGGGGGTCAGCGCACATGCGCAGTCGGCGGAGGACGTTGTGTGATCGTCTTGTCCTAATTCACGCCACTATCGAGCCGTGGATTATTCACACGCCCTGCAGCAGGTACGTCGACACACACCGGAACACTGTTTAGTGCGTGACAGCGGCAACTGAGTGGACTTGACTTGGCATCATGGAAGCGGCCTGTAAAAGCACAGATAAGCTGTCAGCTGCAGCTTGTTGATTAGTGAGGGCGGTGGAAAGTGGACTGTCTGCTGTCTTCTCTGTCCACTGTGTTTGTCCACGAATCTGTCTGTTTTGTCTCCACAGGAGAGGATGTCGACCTGTTTACTCCCGACCCTTTTCATTATTCTACTCGCTGTGGGTAAGCTGCAAATAAGAGACTAGCTTAAATATTTGTTCATTCATAAATTCATCCTCGGTTCTAAAAGATAAATGTTGCATTTAAAAAGACCTGAAACTAGTGATTGAGCCTATTTTGCCATATACTTCCATTTAATTTACCTCCTCGTGCCATCATGTTTTCTGTTTCACGAACTCTAAGTACATTTTTATTTACAGTCTACAGTAAGGATACATGTGAAGATGAGGCATAGTGTAACAGCCAAAAAGAACCTTTAACTACTGTTATTGGAACTAAGTGGGCTTTGCTGTAACACTGTACAGCAATGGTCAGCAATTGGTGGTCCATGGGCCAAAACTGGACCGCCAGCATCAGTATCTGGCCCGGTAGATGATTTAAACAATCTGATGTTAAATGATTTGCTTATTTCACATTTCATATCGAATAGAATTGACAGTTAGCCTAAACTAAAGGTTAGTTGAGTGTCAAAATAATCGCAATTAGATATATATTCAAAATCGTTCAGCCCTGGTAACATCTGGAAGTAGTTTCCTCAAGGCTTATACAAATTGTAGGTGATAACAAAAAACTGTCAAAACGTGCTTCTGGTGTGCTCCTAAAAAATTTGGACAGAAAACATTTAAATAGTTTAGTAATCATCAATATATAAACTAACTACCTGTCATGCACAAATCCTGTGCATGTGAGGTATGTGCATTGTACTGCAGATAATGATAACGACAATAATAAATAATAAGTATGCTCTTCTCACAGGTGCGACCCTCCAAGGTGAGTCACTACTTATCAAATATCCTTTTGTGACAGAACCTTTTCTCTGAAGACGTCTCTGACTTTATTTGTCATGTTTGCAGATGAAAGAGAAGTCAAGAGGATTTGTGCCGGCAAGGAATTTCAAATGCCAGTCGGCTCAACATACAGTACTGTGACTTTCACCCCACACAATGATGGACCAAAGCAAGTTCTGCTGGAGGAAACCGATGTAAGTGGAACTGAGTCCCTGTATGCTCTTGTTTTTGTGTGTTTTTTAGTGCATACAGAATGTCTAAACTTATATACAACTGCAGGTAAAAGACCATCGATTTACATGGACCAGAGATAAGACGTTAATCCTGAAAGAAGTGACTCACAGTGATCAAGGACTTTATGCCATTAAATTGTTCACTGGATTCACCTATGAGGTCGTACGTCTGATTGTTACAGGTGAGACTGCTTCCTCTCATGGACACTTGTAAATAATCCGTCTCCTTTTTCCTCTTCGTCTGACTTGAATGTGTTATTTCCCCTAGTCATCAGTTGCGTTCAGATCCTTTGTTCAAAATCAAACTAGTAAAAGTCATACACACTTAGTCATACTCAACAAAAATACAAATGCATGTTAATCAAATTTGGTTCACAAATTAAAATCTGTATCAGTGAGCACTACACCTTTTAACTATAACAATTCATCCACCTGGCAGGTGAGGCATATGAAGATTCTGATTATTGCACAGGTGTGCCTTGGACTGGCCACAGTTAACAGCATTTCGGCTGCTTTTTTGCATTACTATGTTAAAACGTACAGCATATACAGAGGCTATAAGAATGTACAATACAAGTGTCTTATATCCTTTTTTTCAGCACAACCTATAGGCAATCTGATGAAGATAAAAAATAATTATAACTCTATAAACACACCTCTCCACCACAACAGATGAAGGTGTAGTGAGTGCACATAAATATAGATTTTAACATATTTGAGACAAATACTTGGCCGTTCATGAAAAATGGGAACAATTGACAAAAGGGTTGTGTTTATATTTATATATGAACAGTTGGTTGTTTCTCTTTCTGAACTGTCCTGTGTTTGATCAGAGCCTCCGGTGACGGGACAGAAATGTAGTTTAGAGGAGGTGCAAAAGTGTTGTTCTATCTTAGATCACCAGATTTACATTATACTGGAAGGTTTTCCAGAATTATTTATCAATAACACACACACACTAAGCACTTTTTTTATTCTATTCTGCCTCAGAATGTACAAAGTCCTACCACAGAAAATATGGAGAGAACTTTGAGAAGACCATCCCTGAAAGTGGAGTCCTCCTCGATTTCTCTCCCCGTGGAGCTCCACCTGAAGCTGTGCCCATTGTCCTCTGGAACCGGACATACCCTAAAACCCGTGATATTGAACAGGGTCGGCTGCAGCGAGGTGGGACGGTCTGGATAATCGAGAGAGTGACACAAGATGACCAAGGCAACTACACAGTGAGAGACAAGGATGGGAATGGGATGTCCCGCAGCATCCTTTCTGTTCGTGGTGAGGAAAACATTGTTGAATGATGAGTGTTTGCTGACTAATGATGTCTTTAACTAAAACCTACATCTTATATTTTCCTTTCTATCTTACACTGTATAACCCTTGTATGTGTCTCTCATCTTCCATGCCCCTCTCTCTTCTCATAATCCTGCGTATGAGTGCAGGACACTCCTTTAAAGTCACCCGCTTCCCCAAAGAGTCTCTAAACCTTCCCCTCTTTCTTCCCATCGATCATGTCCATCTCACTTTTACCCCTACCCGACACCCTAATCAATCCACACTGAGACATTTTGACCCCAAGCCTCCCAGTGGTACCGTACATCTGATCAATGGGGGCCAAATAATGGAGGAGAACATGCAGATCTCTCTGGGCAGGAATGGTACCACAAATGAGATCATCATAGCAAAGCTGACGTCAGTGCATGATGGGATTTATGAAATTAGAGACATAAAAGGAAACCTGGTGTCCTCTACCATATTACAGGTGACTGGTGAGTGACAACATATATGCAAATCCTTTTTTTTCTCTCTTTTGTATCCAGTCTTTCCTCTCCACAGTCTGTCTCTTCTAATATCTGTCTCTCGTCTCTGTGTCTCGATTAGGTTCAAAAAGGGTGGACAAATGGCGAGCAATCTTCAAGTCCATCAGTGTCCCCTCCGGGATGTTTGTGTCACTGACTGGTTTATTCCTGTTCCTGAAGCACTACCCACGCTGCAGTCTGTCGCAGGTCATTGCTGGCATCAGAGCAAACCCCACACCACCAGCCAACCCTCTGAGAGTAAATATCCAGGTGAGGGAATCATCGGTCAGAACAAGGGCCTTTCTGCAAGGAGTTTGCATGCTCGCCATCGTGTGTGCGTGGGTTTTCTCCGCGTTCTCCAGTTTCCTCCCACAGTCCAAAAACATACAATAAGGGGATTAGGTAAATGGTGAATGGTTGTTTGTCTCCATGTGTCCCTGTGATGGACTGGTGAACTGGCCAGGGTGTGACCCCGCCTATCGCCCTATGTCAGCTGAGATTGGCACAGCGCCCCCCACGACCCTCATGTGGCGGATAAAGTGGTAGAAAGTGGATGGATGGATATTGTTTCACTCGCATACTATAGCTCCAGTGCTTTACATGTAGTATATTTTGTATGTTTTTATTTTTTTATTTTTATGTACATATACTCTGTTGCATCCCTTTTTACCACCAATGGTTTTGACCATTAAATAGTTTTAACCATAGAAAGGCTTCAGATAAGCTAATTGACAAGAATATAAACATAGCATGTCACAAATGAATGAAACGAATGTTTTTTAAAAATGTTTTTTTGTGTGTGTGTGTGTGTTTATGAGCAGGACTGCAGTCAGCCAGTCTCTGGACCCTCAGGCTTCTATAGTCACACTCAGCAGCCTGGAACACCAAGAAAATGGACCCCAAGAGCGAGTCCTACTCATACCGTATGCCTCATTAACTTTTATATATATATATATATATATATATATGTATATGTATATGTATATATATATATATATATATATATATGTATATATATATATATATATATATATATATGTATATGTATATATATATATATATATATGTATATGTATATGTATATATATATATATATATATATATATAAGCTGTCACATTCTGTCTCTTAACTTTAAACTTTTAAATTGTTAATTGTGACTGTGTGCATGTGCCGTATGTGTGTTGCTGTAAGGGATACATTCCAGTTTCTGTGGGGACTCCTAAAACAAAGAACCAGACAGACAGATTGGCAGCTGGCAACTCCCCTCATCATAATTCAACAACCGAGGTGGTAATAATAATAATAATAATAATAATAATAATAATAATAATACCACATTTTAGCTATTAATCTCAGTCTCAAATAAAAATACTAAAATACTGTATGTCTCCATTGCAGGACACAGCTAATGAGGAAGACAGAAGGATTTCCTTTCCAGTGCCTGGAGCCTCAGATTGCCTCCACTCATCTGAGGACTGTGTTCAATTCCAGATCAAAAAAGACGCACATAAAGAAAGGTCGAACAAATCTCAAGAATATTTTTCCATTCTGCCACTGGACACAAACACATCCGACACCTGCAGTGTTTACATTTCGGGGAAACTGGACTTATAAAACAGAGGAGTGGAGCAGAAGTGAGGGAAGAAGAAATGTGTGAAAGAAAATACCTCACGTGTGCCTTATGCATCTTAGCTTAGTCCAAATTGTTTGGTATCAATACTGCATGGAACTTCTTTCACATAGCGGTACTTGAGCATGTGTAAGGCATTATCTTCCCTGCCTTATTTCACCCATTTCATGACACATTTTTACGGAGCTACTGGAATCACCTGCTGTTACCTACCTCCAGATCCTCAGGACCAATATTACCCACGCTGTATTTACTGAGTGTGTGAACATGTGCAGTGTATTTGTGTATAACATGATCTTCAGGCATTCCTCTTCAGAAGAACGTGGGGAAAAAGGGGATTTTAAAAATATATACTGTACAGTAATGAATATTTATTTTTCATTTTCATGTTAATATATGTACTGTAGTTGAGTAACTTATACAATAATATAGTGTATTAACCCTCGAGACAATTTTAGTACTGTAGTACCGATGAGTTTGACTGCTGCTTGTGATATTTTTTCAGTGTTACAATTCAGATTCTGATAGCGTTATTTGTCCAAGTTAACCAAACCATACAGATTTAAGTTGCAAATAAATAAACAAACAAGCAACAGACAGACAGGAGTTATTTATGTCTTGGTAAATGTTGTGCCAGTGCCCCTGTGTGGCTTGTTTATGCACAAACAACAATTTACAAGGTCACGATAATTCCATAAATAAAATGTGATTTAAACAACAAAATGCAGACTTTCTTTAATACATACTGCAGATCCAACATCCTGATTGTCTGGCTGTAAATAACAATTATTTAACATGCCAATCTTTATTTGGTGTGTATTTGTAATTCATTTATAGTGAACATAATAGATAGATGTACTTTATTGATCCGAGACTGGTAAATTATTATTTTTCAGCACTTTACAATACAATGAGAATTACATAACTAAATGTATGACTCAAACAATAAAATGCAGACTTTAACACATATTTAGAGGAACTTATCCAACAACTCACTGTAAATGATATGACATGTCAATCTGTATTTGGTGTGTATGTGTCATTCATTTTTAGGGTACATGTTGGGAGAGTCATTTGTCATTTGTGATAAGTACACAGTACGACAGCCACAGTTGTTTAACTTCCCACAGTTGTTTAACTTGAATCATAAGGAAACATAATGCTCTATGTTTTTGACCGATAAATAACTCAATTTAATCAATTATTATCAGGTTCTCTGCAGCCATGGAATTCCATTATTATTAGTGAATTTTTAGTCACCTAATGTTTTTGATGCATTGGTCATAGTAGTGGTGTTATTCGGCCGGTAGGAGGCAGTGGCGCAACCTTTGACGCACAGCTCGTATGAATATGTAGAAGAAGAAAAACGCCACGGTTGTAGCGGCAATGAAAGAACAGCGTGCTACTTCAGCAAAACATTAGTAAAGTGTAGATTAGCGTTATAGACTATCTGATAGCAGAGCGAGCGTTATACACACGCGTAAGCAACGATCAGACATTAGTAGGACTTTCTCGGGAGGATGTCTTTGGTTTGTGCAAGTAAGTGAAGTTGAATTATATGACTTAACGGGGCAGTGCAGGCTAGCTAGCCAGCCAAACGCGCTAACGCTACAAGCTAATGAGGCTAACGTTAGCAACCACGCATTGCCGCCATCTACTCGTGATAGTTAACCGGTCTTTGTGTTTGTAATAATTTTGATCGTTTTAAGCTGTAAGTGCATTTTATTTTTTTTGCTCTCAGTCTCCAACGAGGTGCCGGAGCACCCGTGCGTCTCTCCAGTGTCCAACCAGGTGTTTGAACGCAGGCTGATCGAAAAGTACATCGCGGAGAATGGGACGGACCCGATGAACGGACAGCCGCTGTCTGAAGAACAGCTCGTAGATATTAAAGGTAAGACCATCAGATTCATCCTCACCAGGAAACATAGACTAAAATTAATAGCGTTGTCATCGTGGACGATGTATCCCCGCCATCGCATCATTGTTAAGACCAGTCAGGGGCTGAAGTTTAAAGGTGCTGCATCATGCTGGGAGATGTGCTGTTCTGTTCGCCGCACACAAATATAACAATTAACGAAGAAGACATTTCATGAAGTTGAGTAATCAGCCATCTTTTCTGAAACGCAAAAGCTCTAAAACCTTTACAGTAGCTGAAAAATGTAACATGCCACTGTTATGTTGAAGTGAAGGTAAAGGACCCTGAAGGCTCAAAACAGGTTTTTTGGTACATTTCGATCTGAAAGCCTCATAGTGTTTGCAGAATTTTCAGCTGCACATCCATCCAGATGCAAATATCATGTTCATTAATTTCTCTTGTGATTGAATTAGATCAATGAAAGTCTCATCACAATTTTATGAAGCCTAAAGCCTGTCTTACAACCAACAAGCTAAGAATGCAACTGGAGAATGTTTGCCACATTTTCTAAAAATAAATTAAAATAAAGTAATTGATTTTCAGCTAACATTACTTTTACATTACATTACAAATTTTAGTGTCTCAATTAGTGAGTAGATTTGATGGTTGAGTTTGGGAAGTATTTATTGTAGATGTTTTAGTAAAAGTAATGATTGATTTGTGTCTTTGTCTCTAGAACTTCAAAAGGAAATGCCAATCAAAAACAAACCTTACCCCTTGTAAATATTAATGATGAGATGCTGTCTGTTCTGATTATGTGCATTTTCCTCTTTCCAGTGTCCCATCCCATTAGACCAAAGGCACCATCAGCGACAAGCATCCCTGCCATTCTCAAATCCCTTCAAGATGAATGGGTGGGTACTTTTGAACTTAATGAATTACAAAACAGACAGTTTTCTTTAATTTTACCTCTCAAAAGTGAACCCTTGGTGGAACATAATGTCATAGAGTGGATTCAAACTATTGTGTCATTCTTTTATAAATATTCTTGTATCGCCCACCCTCTATTGAATAATTTAAACATGTTGCTCTCTGGGTGTGTTGAAAGTCATTTTTATCTATTTAAGCCCAATTGATACTTACCTTTTAATACAATGAGCTTGCAGGTTTCTCAGTGTTGTTGTTTGCCTGTTACAATGTTGTGAGTAGCAATGGAGATAGATTTCCTCACCCTGTCTTTCCTGTTGTAGGATGCCGTTATGCTTCACAGCTTCACCTTGCGGCAACAGCTACAGACTACCCGCCAGGAACTGTCACATGCTCTTTACCAACACGATGCAGCCTGCAGAGTCATTGCTCGACTCACCAAAGAGGTCACTGCTGCGAGAGAAGGTGAGTTCTTTACATATTCAATGTCCATCTCCTGTCAGGTATGATTCCAGTTGAAAAGCACCTAGACAGTGGCTCTCCAAACGGGCATGAACTTTTGATTCTGTGAGAACATGGTTTTCTAATGGAGTCTCTCTTGCTCACATAGCTCTTGCTACACTCAAACCCCAAGCTGGATTGGTTGCCCCTCAGGCAGTTCCTGCCTCTCAGCCTGCTGTAGCAGTAAGTAATTGGTTTTTAATTTTAGTTGACAAGATACAGATCAGATGTTTTGGCATACTTGCTTACAATAGTGTCTGCTTCTGACCTCACAGGGGGCTGGTGGAGAGCCTATGGATGTAAGTGAACAGGTGGGAATGACCCCAGAGATCATTCAGAAGGTAAGACTTATTATTTTACCCATATACTGTATACCATTACACAGATAGAAGCTTTCTTTTTTTTGTCCTAGGATGTTTTTCAATATGGCTTTTTCCTTTTTGCAGCTTCAAGACAAAGCTACCATCCTCACCACAGAGAGAAAGAAGGTATATTATATACTCTATACTGATCTTTCATCCACTTACTTTATTTCCATTTTCATTGTAATGTATCACTGCTGAGTAAATATTGTACTCTTAATTTATTTCTCCAGAGAGGAAAGACTGTGCCAGAGGAGCTGGTTAGAGCTGAGGACCTCAGCAAGTACCGCCAAGTTGCCTCCCATGCTGTAAGTATACATTTCTTGCCATATAACTTATGTATGCTTTTTTGATCAAGCAATTTCTTAAGGTGACTCAAATTACAGTCCATCAACATGCTCTCTTTTGTTGCCTTCAGGGTCTCCATAGTGCCAGTGTTCCTGGTATTCTGGCTCTGGATCTGTGTCCCTCAGACACCAACAAAGTACTCACTGGTATGTCTTCAAATTTCTTTGTTTTGTTTTTTAAAACTTTTGTGATCTGTAGGCTTTCTTGACATTATATAGACCTAATACCTACCTCCATTCTTAGGTGGAGCTGATAAGAACGTGGTGGTGTTTGACAAGAACGAGGAGCAAATTGTGGCAACACTTAAGGGTCACACAAAGAAGGTCACCTCTGTCATTTACCATCCCTCTCAGGTAACCTTGTGTTTATAAAAAGTAGCAGATTTGAGTACTTGGGAGCATTGCTGTGTTAATCTTAACAATTTTCACCTTTTTCTTCCCTCGCCTTCTTTCCCCCTCCAGTCTGTGGTCTTCTCTGCATCCCCAGACACCACCATCCGTGTCTGGTCTGTCGCTGGAGGCAACTGTGTCCAGGTGGTTCGCGCCCATGAAGCAGGTGTCACTGGACTCTCCCTACATGCTACTGGAGACTACCTGCTCAGCTCCTCTGAGGATCAGGTATGGTTGCAGCCAACCGATTTTAGTTAATTACAGATTTAAATGTAAAACTGCTTTTCCACAGTAACTTTACTTATTTTCCCCCCGTAGTACTGGGCCTTCTCTGATGTTCAGACTGGTAGAGTCCTTACCAAAGTCACTGATGAAAGTGCTGGCTGTGGTATGTGTTTGTGTATAAACTTGCATGTTTGACCGTCAACACAAGTCCACCAAGTGATGATGATTATCTCTGCTTTCTACAGCTCTCACCTGTGCTCAGTTCCACCCTGATGGTCTCATTTTTGGCACTGGTACGGCTGACTCGCAAATCAAGATTTGGGATCTGAAGGAGCGCACTAATGTGGCCAACTTCCCTGGCCACTCTGGTCCTGTCACCTCCATTGCTTTCTCTGAGAATGGATACTACCTGGCCACAGGTAACAACCCTAACAGCATTTCAGTGTAATGTTTCCGAAAGATTTTGGAAGTACACTGGTTTTGTTATCATCCTACTGAGAAAATAAAGTGCATGATTTGACGGAGCCACACAACTGTTAACTGAGGCATCTTCAGCCCATGTGTTGACAGTAAACTGAGCTGGAATATTGTCTGGTACTTTGATCCAGGGGCCCAGGATAGCTCTGTGAAACTGTGGGATCTGAGGAAGCTGAAGAACTTCAAGACCATCACTCTCGACAACAACTATGAGGTAAGAAAAGAAAAGAGATCACTAGTGAAATAAGGGCTTATAATGCTTACAGGGATTAGCTTTTTACTGGAATCACAGGCTAGTGTTTCCGCAATACTTCATATGCATGTAAATGTATTCCACTCGCTTCGGGATTGGACACCAAGGTATTGATTTTGAATGACAGCCTTGACCGTGTCATTTGATTTGGAACCAATGAGAGAGCAGCCCCAGGTTGCCTGCCCCATGGCATACATACACACTCATTTTACTGGCGTCCATGCCCATGAAACTTATGTTTACATCACTACACAACCAGATACACACCGTATATTGCGTGAGTGATCCATTTCAACTTCATAATTAGTTTTGAATTATTTATGTTTAGTTAAAGTTGCCTATTGTCTGCAATGTTGATGGGTGCGGCGCCCTACCGCCCCCCTGTTGACAAGCCACCGCTGGTCTGAGCAGAAACATTGGTGGCATGTTAATGGAACCATTTATACTCATGTCCACCATTTCTGTGGATTTAATCCCATGATTCACTTCCAATATTATTTGTTTTTTTGATCCAGGTAAAGTCCCTAGTGTTCGATCAGAGTGGTACGTACCTGGCAGTTGGAGGGTCTGACATCCGTGTCTACATCTGCAAGCAGTGGTCTGAGGTCCTCAACTTCACAGGTCAGACAGAAATAATGTCTATTTCAGTCTTCATTTAGTGTATATGTTGTATGGTATTTTCGGTGGGCATGTAGCACAGTTTTGATCTTGTTTTTTTCCCTCTCTAAATGTAGACCATACTGGATTGGTAACTGGAGTGGCCTTTGGAGAGAATGCTCAGTTCCTGACCTCTACAGGAATGGACAGAAGTCTCAAATTCTACAGTTTGTAGAGGGGCATACATTGAGGATGGGAGAGGAGGTTAGCGAGGTCTCTGTTTGAACAGTCCTGGACACAGACTTAGCATAGACCCACACCTTTTTTTTTTAGAAAAAAAAGAAAAATGAAATCAGTGCCAATTTTGTTTCTTTAGTGTGTTAGTAAAATTCCAAGAAATTAACAGCTAATTGAAACCACAGCACCATGGTTAGGATAACAACTGTTTGTTGGCGTTGCAAAATAAATGAGCTGTTATGCTTTTGTCTGATTCAACAGCAATTTTACTGTAGTATTTTCTTTTTGTATTTGGGTGGGGTCCAAATTTGTTGTACAACAGTTGTTGTACTGTTGTTGGGGACTATGTGTGGTGTGGCAACAATCTGCTTTGCTTTTATGTAGACCAGCTTCATCAGTGTTTTAAGGTTAAAATTTAAATAATCAGGATGAACAATGGAGCCAAGCAGAATATTAGCGAGTATGACGTTGATTTCCCTTGTGATGAATTTAGCCTCGTTTAATCTCATCCCATCATTCAGTTTTCTGTTTGATTTGTTCCATTCATACACACCTTCTACTCCCCAACTGTATATTTCCTGTTACTTGCAATATTGCCTGTTGCACTGTTGCCCTTTTACAGTGAAATAAAATATCTTTTTTATTGCCATACTTTTTTGTCTGACATTTGATCAGGTTGCATAAAAATATTTTTTGTCTACATTTCTTGACCTATTTAACATGTGTTGGAATTGGGCTCTCTGGTAATTGTTGACCACAGCTTCACTGATAAATTCTATCCTATTTGATAATGTACCATTTCTTGTCCTGATATCGTTCAGGAAATGTATGCCTGAGATGCCGAGGTTTAGACACGGGCAGACTGACACAACTGTTCAGGGAGCGTTTGGTTGCTTTTGGCAGAACATACATTTTAATTATGAGATGCTAAAATCCCGATTAAGAAAGAAATGTGGTGTTTTCAGGCACAGTGCCGCTGTATGAAGCCGTGTGCTCAGTCAGTGACGTAGAATGCGTCACTGTGCTGCGAGGGCATGTTTCCACGGATATGGGGGAAACTTCTTTAAGAAGAAACAGTCATGTGGAGCTGATGGGATAAATCGGCATTGTGTGAAGTAATTTGGCAATGGTTTGAATGTACCATACATTTGTTTACACATTTAATAGTTACAACTACAGGAAATCATGAAACATTGACGACGGCCAACGGCTGAGTTGTTTTTCAGGATTCAAAAAGGAGCCGGAGTAGGTTCCAACATGTGACAAAGCTTAATTTAAATGAAAAATGCAATAATTGAACGTGATTTTATGCTATATAAAAATAGAATTTTGAAATCCACAAGAACCCCAAATCAAACATATATATAATACACGAGCGTAGTCAAGAGCATTTGCAAAATTGCAGGAAAAAAATCCCGTTTTTTTGAAATTATCGAGCTCTACCCCTTCATAGGTCTTTAAACCTTAAACAAAATCCTTTTTAAATGCATGTTTTTTTTACTAAAGTCTCAGTAGAAATACTGCAGATGCCTGCTGCCATGTTTGGTATGTATCAATAAAGTTATATGTAAGAAAAAAATTCATTTCCGATCAGTCACGTGACGTTTTGTGGCGACGCCCTGTTGAGTGGGTGGGCCAGGGAAACATACCGCGGACAACTACAACAACAACACGATAGACTTAAATCCGCAATTTTAACGTTGTCGTTTTGTCGGAGTGTTGGTGTGACAGTAACATGTCAGCAGTTGCACATAGTTGATGAACTACACGCAGTAGTATCGCGCTCACCAGGTCGGCTCTGGACTCGAGATGTGTCGCTGCACGATGTTCGTGTTGCTTTTGACACTCGGTATCGCTCTCTGTACCGGTAAGTGAAAAGCCCCAAAAAAGTAATTTCTCCTCCTTTGAAAATGACTTTAACCCTTATCAGTGTTGGATGTGAACTATGTATAACACAGTTTTGAGGTGTTACTTATCTGAGGCACACGTTTTATATTGCTGTATTTATTTATATAAAGGTCAAATGTGTAACCATTTAGAATGATTTATTTATTTGTAGGAGCATACCACCAATAGTATATGCATGAATAACTGTGTCAAAATTATAAAGGTTTGGCTTTTGGAACCTCAGAAAAAGCTGTTAATATGTGCCTCAGGCAAGGGGCTTGTTTTATAGAGGCCACCGGCTCGCACTGGCATATTACAGCAGCCAGGACAGTCAACCCAGCCTGTGCATGCATTTCATGTTTGTGTATAAACTAGTGCTGGACGGTGTACTGTGTATACCGCAAGACAGGTATATGAAAAATGGAACGTGGTGTAGCAAAACACTGTTCAACGGGGGACCCTTTTCACTGCTGCACCACACATGCTAATGGTTTTATCTGAAGAAGTAACTGTGGTAGTAACTGCAGCAATGAGCACTTTACTCCACCAACTCGGCACAAAACGCATAAGACCCAGATCTGTGCGACTGGCTTATCGTGGTTTATGTGTGTTTATAGGTCACATCTTCAGGCTTCACAGGCTTTCAGGTGTGTTTATTATCGTTGGTGACCATGTTAAAAACAGTCATGTCATCAGATTGCCTGTAGGTTGTGCTGAAAAAGAGGATGTAAGATACTCTATATTGCACATTCTTATAGCCTCTGTATATGTTTTAACATAGTAATGGGAAAAAAGCAGCCTAATTGCTCTGTGTTCTAAGGGTTAAGAGTACCAATAATGTATGCAGATGCACACAAACACACATTCAACTGTACCTCTACCTTGCTGGAGCACATGCATAAGAAAGATTATATTTATACAGTTATATAAATGTTTGGTCATACTACCCAGCACTAGTGTAAACAGTAGCTTACCACACAAATGAAGAAGAACAAACAATGTTTCTGGTATGAACAGACCACCACAGTTCTCTTAGGACTGGGTCGTACTTGTAGCAGCAATTTCTCACCTGGAGTTTTATTATTGTTTTTATAATTATGTAGGGATTAACAGTCAAATTCACAGTATTGTTACTGGTCAAAATCACTGAGTTGTTTATCAAATCAATTAACCATTAATCCTGTAAACCCTGATAATCACGAAAATGCATCACTAATCGCAAACTGTGTTGTAGAGCGAGACCTGCCCCATCACTGTCATATAAACAAAACATCAGTGACTGCCACATTTGCCTGCTACGCTGTTGCGTCATTGTTTTTAAAATGGCTAATTATCGCTTGGAGGTATGCATCAGTGCAAATGTGTCATTTACAATTTAGTTGTTTTTGAAGGTGTAAAAAGACAAAAACCAAAGGTGTGTGATGTCGTATCAGACAAGAAAAAGTGTTTTGAGTTGTCACTATTAGGGCTGCAATGATAAAATGTGCATGACAAAACTGTGAAAGAAAAATTTATTTGAGGCATTTGGGGCTTTGAAAAAGGGGTTGGGGTTATATTATGAGTACTTGTACTTTTAACATGTGCTTTCCTATGTTTTGTTTTCAAGCATACTTACTCATAAAAGATCCAAATTTGTCCTCATATGTTGGTGGTATTTTGTGAGCTGTGTGCGCATTCATTTAA